>NC_056595.1:23580705-23629697 GCF_018340385.1 Cyprinus carpio
AAATGGACCATTCGCGTTCTTAAATGCAATGTTCCTGCTCTCTCTGTGAATAATTCATCAGTGCACATCTGATCCAAAGAAAACAAATGTCTGTCTTCAAAATGCTTCATCAAATCTCCTCGGAAATGACTTTTACTTTTTGGCTGACGTCACATTTTTTTTCTGCTTGAATATTCAGCTTCAGTCTGAAATATGACACATTACATGTAAAATAGGTTTTGAATGCTTTTGTCAAAGGATTAAAATTTTCCAAAAGCATGTACAATTTTTCTGTTTCTGTACCTACATATTTAGTTCAAATTAGCAACTATATATATATAATTTCTTTAAAAAAAAAAAAAAACCCCTTAATAATACTAGGAATATATAGATTTTTTTTAGTCAACCGAATTTCGCAGATGTGCTACGCACGATAGATAAGATAGATAGATAGATAGATATTAGGATAGCTAGATAGATAGATAGATAGAGGTGATATTTTGCATTTTTATCAAAATGTACAAAAAATAAACATAAAAATAACTAAAAACTGATCGTCTCAAAACCAAACATTAAAACTACTGATATCCTTTTTTTTTTAAAAGACATTTTGGAATTTTGAGAGATATATTTGTACATTTTTTCTTTCATAAAAATACAAAAAAAAAAAAAGTTTTTAATTTAAAACAGTTTAAACTATGACTGATATACCACTGCATAAAGCCTGCTCCTGGAAAGCAGCTGGATAATGCTTTAACACTTTTGTTCAGTAACGTTTCCCAACAATGATGTTCAAACATCACAGAAAAAGCAAATGTTGCAATTTACATGGTATGACATCGTGAATATCCAATGGAACAGATTTAGTGATAACTGGACTTAAATGACGAGCAGAAAACTCCCTCACGCACGCTGGCCTCGGGCCATCAGGAAACCGGGGGGGGTCGGACTGTATTGTGACCGCGTCCTGGAAGCTGTTCGTTTACATCAGTGAGTATTGTAGCTAAAAGCTGGATGATGCTGATAAATGCAGTCTTATTACTGTGCTGTTAATTGTAGTGTCTATATGGAACAAGAACAACCCAGCGTGAGAGTCGAGAGTCGAATGTAATCGAGCAGAGACGCTGGTGAAACACATTCCCACTTGACCCTCTACCTCAGGGTCTAAAAACACATCAAAACCAGAGCGAGTAAACACAGGTCAGGCTGTGAGTGCTGGATTCCCTCCACGGCCTGAGCTCACATTCCACTCCGTCTGAAGCCATGAATGAGAGATAATACCAGTTGTGTCCAGTGTTGTGTGTGTGTGTGTGTGTGTAGGATACAGCTGCATCTGTATGCAGAGATCCAAGCCCCCCCCACACACACACACACACACACACACAGGCACACAATCACAGCGAGCATCTCAATGCTCCAACACACAATATTCAAACACAGTCTCAGCTGAGACACATCAGGAGCCAGAGCCAAACACACACATACCACTAACGATCTGTGTGTGGACACATTGATACACACTTTCATATAGCATCATACTGTATGCATCATATCATATCATAGGATTATTCACTGTCATATCATATTTGAAATATATAAAATAAATCATATATAAACTAAAAATTATATATATATATATATAAATTATTATAAATGTATTATCTTTTATATTATAATAAATGCATTATATAGTGTATGTATATTGCATAAAAAACTAAAATAAAAAAATAAAATAACTAAAATTAAAAAAAACAAATACAAATAAACAAAACCACCCTCACCATAACAAAAATCTTACCTAAATACTTAAACTAAAATAAAAATGATGAAATAAATGAAAACTAAAAGCCTAAATTCAAAATATGAAGAAATTGTGTAATAGCATATAAATAATACTAAAATAATACTGATATAAATCAAGAAAACTGCAAAAATTTAATTAACACCTATTTTGCATAAAATGCTATTTTGCTATTCTTATTAAAAATTCACAAATAAAAATAAAAATAAAAAATAAAAATAAAAAAAAATAAAAAAAAAATTAACAAAATAAAATAAAATAAAATAAATAAATAAATAAAATAAAATAAACTAAAATTATCCAATAAAATAAAATAAAATTAAAAATAGAAAAGAACAAGAAAAGAAAAGAAAAGAAAAGGAAAAGAAAAAGAAAAGAAAGAAAAGAAACTAGGAAAACGACAAACTAAAAACGTGGGTGTGGTTATCATCCAAAAACTGATCTTCTCAAAACTACCATATGTGACTCCCTGGACCACAAAACCAGTCATAACTATCAATATTTTTAAATTGAGTTATGCATCATCTGAAGGGTGAATATTGGACAATATTTGGCCGAGATAAAACTATTTGAACATTTGGAATCCGAGGGTTGAGAAAATTGCCTTTAAAGTTGTCCAACTGAAGTGACCATGTATGACAGAATGAACTACACTCTTCAGCAGCACACTTTAATCTATATATGTGTGTATGTGGATGAGAGTGAGAACATCAGCACACTCACACTGAGCATTTAATCACGCCTCGCAGGACCCAGAAAGACTTTTCTGAGATTGAATTACAATCCCGTGAGAGACTGCGCCAGAACACACTCATTTGATCTCACACACACAAAAAACAGCTCATCTTCTACAGCAAAGAGAAAATCCTGAGGAATCAGCCTGCAGATGGAGAAACATGCTTCTGTGCTTGTGCGTCTCTTTTCTGTCAAAATAAAATCTAAAATCAGAAACAACGGCAAATCAATCACATGCAGCTCTGACTTCATGATGACATTAGTCCTGATCAATAAAGATCAAAAAACATCCTGCATTTCATCTCATTTAGAAATACATCGGGTACATAACAAATACTGTCATTTGGTTCCATGTGTATCTATCATTGAGGCCTAGAAAGCCTTCAAACTTTTAAGGCATTTTGATAAAAAACAGTTTTCAAAACTTTAAAACAAGTCTTTTGTCAACTCAATATTCAAAACTTATCTTAAACTTTGCTTAGTTAAAAATTACATTTACATGCATTTCAGTTCATATCAATTTTACTTTCCCTTACATTTAAATTTACATTGTGTACATTTTAAAACTATTTAGAAATTTTGAACTTATATATTTGAATTACTGAAGTTTTATTTTTATATTTTGCCCTGTTTCCATTTTTAAAGTTTCAAGTAATTTAGTTTTGTGTTATATATATTGATATATATAATATATATATATATATATTATATATATATATATATATATAAATACAGTACAGGTCAAAAGTTGGAAACATACTATTTTTAATGTTTTTGAAACGAAGTCTCTTTGCTCATTCAAGCCTGCATTTCTTTGATCAAAAATACAAAAAAAAAACAGTAATATTTGTGAAATATTATTACAACTCAAAATATAGTTTTCTGTTTGAATATACTTTAAAAAAAATCATTTATTACTGTGATGCAAAGCTGAATTCTTCAGGCATCATTACTCCAGCCTTCAGTGTCACATGTAACATCCAGTCTATCACATGATCATTTAGAAATCATCCTAATATTCTGATTTATTATGAGTGTTGGAAAAGTTCTGCTGTATATATTTGATGATAAATAAGGTTAAAAAGAACTGCGTTTATTCAAAATAAAAAACAAATTTCCTAATAATATATATTCTAATAATATATTTTCTTTACTGTCACTTTTTATCAATTAAACCACTCCTTGCTGAATTAAAAGTATTGATTTTATTTAAAAAAAACGAAAGAAAAAAAATTTACTGACCCCAAATTACTGACCAGTAGTGTATATTGTTATGACCAAAACTATTTCTATTTTTAAAACATGCTCTTCTTTTTTTTTTTTTTTTTTTTTTTTTTTTATTTACTTTTTATCATTCAAAGTAATCCTAAAAAAGTATCACATGTTCTGAAAAATATTAAGCAGCAGAACTGTTTCCAACTTTGATAATGAATCATCATATAAGAATGATTTCTAAAGGATCATGTGATAATGATCCTAAAAATTCAGCTTTGCATCACAGAACTTAAATGATAATTTAAAGTATAATAAATTTAAAAAACAATTATTTTTAAATTGTAATAATATTCACAATATTACATTACATTTTCTGTATTTGTGATCAAATAAAATGCAGGCTTGATGAGCAGAAGAAACTTCTTTCAAAAACATAAAAAATAGTAATGTTTCCAAACTTTTGACCTGTATATATATGTCTATTGTCTATTTATTTTAGTTTGAGAATGAAAAATAGAAGTTTAATATTTTAAAAAATTATTTCATCTTATTAACATTTATTTTATTTCAAGTAACATATTTATTTATTTATTGGTCTGCATCTTGTTTGTACCTCAATTCAAATTCAGGAATTGAACTTAAATTTAAAACCCTAGTACAACTACTAAGCGTAGTGTGCCAGTATGCTATTGTGAACGCAGTCCAGGCCTGTATTCCTCACAATGCTCTTCATCTACTTCCATCCGCCGGGAATAAACAATCAAAAACCAGGAAGCTGCAGAAAACCACTTGCCATCTGAGTGAATACCACGTCCGATTGTCCAAAAAGGGTCTAACACATCAAGTACAAAACAATGAGCTGATTGTTTCAGGTGACCATGTGACTGTGTTTATATTCAGGGACGAATCAAGAGCTGTTTTGGCTTTTAGAAAGCTTGTGAAACTTCATCTGCATTCATGTATTTGAGCACCAGCACTGTTTAATGAAATTAGACGTCCAGGACTGAGCTGAAGCAAAGGCTGTGTTGTTTTCCTGGAGCTTCTAACTGTGTGCTATTGAGTCACCATAAATACTGACCACAAAACAAGACACAAGTCATAGTGAGGACAGAGAAAGAGCCATTCCTGCCAGTTTGCTGGGATGAATAAACATGCAACAACGCAATGCTGATAAACATGAGTTTTAGTGCTGACAGAAGCCAAGACGTCACATCAGAATGGGAATGTGTGGTGATGGATGAGTCTCATAAGAAAACTAGACGCACAAACACATCAACAGATCAAACTGGAAAAAAACTGGATTCTTGGGGCAGTCTTGGTGACTAATGCTCATGCTAAAAATGAAGAGGCTCATTTTTGCATCGCCAATGAATTGCAAAAATAATGACTTAATTTTTGTTATAAAGAAATAAAATATCTAACAAAAAAATTCAATAAAAAATGATTATATATAATAAAAAATATAAAGGATATTTAGAATAAATGCATAAATTATAATATAAATATATATAAATATAAATAAACAATAAAAAATATTTGTTATTTATATATTAAAAATATAAATGTATTGTATATAATAAAAATATATAATATATAAACGAATGAATAAATAATAAATAAAATGTATACAAGTAAATACAAATAAAATACATAAATACAAATATATATAATTTATAATATGCATTTATGATGTAAATAACTAAATTGTGATATTTAAGATTAACAAAAAATATAAAACTGGAAAATGCCTTAGTTATGTTAAAAGTGGAAGATGGTATTTTTGCGTCACCAATGAAATTGCAAAACCACAGGTCATTTTTGTTATTAATAAACAAAATGTATAACAAATAAATAAATAAAAACAAATCAAAATGGACCCATATAATAAAGTGTTCAGATATTTATAACCCAACAAAAAAATAATACAAATATTAATATATAAAATAATACAAATAATACAAAATTAATGAAATGAGACAGACAGACAGACAGATAGACAGATAGATAGATAGACAGAACGATAGATAGATAGATAGATAGATAGATAGATAGATAGATAGATAGATAGATAGATAGATAGATAGATAGATAGATAGATAGATAGATAGATAGACAGAATGATAGATAGATAGATAGAACGATAGATAGATAGATAGATAGATAGATAGATAGATAGATAGATAGATAGATAGATAGATAGATAGATAGATAGATAGATAGACACGAACGATAGATAGACAGATAGATAGATAGATAGATAGATAGACAGATAGATAGATAGATAGATAGATAGACAGATAGATAGATAGATAGATATTTTTTGTTGGAAGAGCACACCTAAACAGAAAAGCTGAGAAACTAATTATCATCTATTTAAAATCTTTATGTATAAATGTCTTGTGAAAATGCCATCAAAATGTGTCTGTTTTCGAGCGAACACAGCAGTCAGCCACATATACCTGCAAATGAGGAACAAAACACCCTTAAAACATCATCTTTGTTGTTGCTGTGCTGTCATAACCTGCTCTTTCTCCTCCTCTGAAGGAAAACAAAGCCGTCAGGACGGCCTGCGAGTCTCTGAGGGCCAGTTAACCAGAGCCTCACCTTCATCTGATTAAAACCACACGCTTACTGCAGCAAAAAAAGATCACTTTCAGAAAAAAAAAAAAAAACACTGGACTGACCACTTTAATGCACTGTTATTTGGACGCCCCTGTCATTCTTTTTCATGCAAAATGCCCGGACGCAATTAGCCGCCCGTCTCTAATTAATCCATGAGCCAACGCATCAGAACAAATGAGGAGCACGCTCAGGGAATGAAGCTGTTTGTTTGTGTAGTGTTGAGGAAGGTCATTACTGCAGGCGCGTGTACGGTGTCTCTCTGTGGACATACGGTTATTTGACTCTGTCTTCTCTTGTCATGATGTGACGCGTCTCGCTTTATTGAGTCTCAGGATATTCTTCATATATTCTTCGTCATTGTGATTTTGTCAGCCGAATGCCTCAAGCTAATAAAGCGACAGATTCCCCAGGCTCAGAGCCGACAGCCGCTTTTGTATAACAAAATGTATAACAAATAAATTTAAATATAATTATATATATATATATATGTGTGGGTGTATAGGCCTTTATGTAAAATGATATAAATTTACAATAGATATTTATAAATAAACAAATCAATCAATATATATATATATACATAATGATAAAAATGTGATATTTATAAACAACATATCACAAAATAACAAAATACATACACACACACACAGATATATACTACAACAAACAAAAATAAAATAAAATTGAAATTAATTATTAAGTATTAATATTAAGTATTAAGTATTATAATAAATAATGTATTATATATAGTATGTTTATATAATATTATAATAATTAAATTATATATACATATTTATTACAATAATACATATTATAATAAATACAATTTATAACAGAAAAAAAATGTTAAAAAAAATTGAATTTTAATCAAAATAATAATTAATTTTACTACATATAATCATTTAATTATATATTATAATATATAATACTGTAATAATAATAATGGAATGTCTCAAAGTAATTGGTTTTGATTTCATGTTGACTCGTGGTAGATTGCTGACGGCAGGCAGAGAGCAGCAGGTTGGTTCTTGAGTTTATGAGGCTCAAGAATGGATCCGTCCTGATGACTCTCTGGAATCTCATCTCATTCTGTCCTGATCATCTCATCCTGCTCAGATATGTTATGACACGCACACATGGGGGAAGTCATGGCCTAATGGGTAAAGAGTTTGACTCCTAACACTAAGGTTGTGGGTTTGAGTCTCGGGCCTGCATTACCATGACTGAGGTGTCCTTGAGCAAGGCACTGAACCCCCAACTGCTCCCTGAATTCTGAGTATGGGTCACCAAACTTGGCTGTATGTCACGTCACTCACTTTTTGTCACTCACATTATATATAGAAATAAATAACACACACACACACACACACACACACACACACACACACACACACACACACACACACACACACACACACACCACACCACACACACACACAGACACACACACCACACACACAGACACACACCACACACAACAACACACACACACACACACACACACTCACACACACAAAAGCACAAACAAAACACACAAACACACACACACACACACACACCACACTCACACACACAAAAATGACACAAACAAACACAACAAACACACACACACACACACCCACACTCACACACACAAATACAAAAACAAACACACACACACACACACATACACACACACACACACACACACACACACACACACACACACACACATGTAGAACACAAACAACACACACACACACACACACACACACACACACACACACACACACACAAACACACAAACACACACACACAAACACACACACATATATATACACTGTATACATACTGATATATAAAATTATTAATGTGTGTGTTAATTAATTTATATAATTTACTAACATCTATAGATTAGATAGATGGATGTAGATTTAGATGTATATTACTGTTTGCTAAAGGTCACATAAATCTACCATATAAATATTTAATTTTCTCTGTGGAAGAAAGCAAGTCACACAGGTCTGAAACGACACGAGGAGGAGATTTATTTTTTTGGTGAATTATTCCTTTAACCATTATTTGACCAGAGAATACAAGACCAGTATATTTCTTTACTGTCTCACGTCTGAACTCTGTTCCTGGTTTTATTGATTCTTCAAAGTCCAGCTGTAGATAGCGTTTATCATGAGAAACCAGCATTTGACTATCACGGCAGTCTATGCAAAGCTGTTTGTATAGTCCTGCTGAAACTTCAGCTTATCTGAGCACGCGGGTCAAAGGTCACGGCGAGCGGCCGAAACCGGTGTGCTGTCGTTTGATTGGCAGGTCAGTTTCTGTTTTGTTCTCTTTGCAGGGCTGTCCTCTCCGTCTGTAGGAGTCAAACCTTCATTACTGGATTTAATTGCAGAGCACTTTAACTCTAGAAGCCAGCAGGAGTGAGCGCTTTCGGATAAATGAAGCAGAACCTTTCTTCCGGGTCTTTGTGGGACAGAAATTACTATATTTGGTGCAAAAGCCAGACAGTGTATTTTAGACATGTCTGGAAAGTTTGGACAAATGTGACTGATCTGGAAGGATGTTATCAGACATTTTGGCCAGATGAAGTGTGACCTCTTTGCCTTATTAAGTCAATGACAGCATTAAAGTCTGCAATTACATTACTGCATTACCCTCAACACTTCCTGTTTCTCATTTCCTGTGACATCACACCATGTCACCAGGATGCTAAAGCGAATTTAACCACTTATGGAAAGGTAGCATGAGTCCACCCACACACGGACTCTTCTCCAGTGTCAGAGGACAGGAAGTAGTCACAAACCACAGGAAGTGAGAGTGCATGCGGCTTCTCTATATATGAAACCTGGCACTGTGTGCCCTGAATGACATCAAAAAGCTTTGCTTATAACATTACAAATCACTAAAAAAAATTTACACAATTTTTATGTATTTTATGCTTATTAGATTATTGCATAAACACCAGTTTTATTTTGGCAGCACTGAGATACTATTAAATTTTTAATTATTATTTTTTTTTTTTTTTTTTATTAGTTAAAGTTTTAGTCATTTTGTTGTCCATTTTTTGCCTACATAGTTTTTTATTAACTTTTATTTCAGGTTTAATTCAGGTATAATTTTAGTTATTTTAGTACACAAACTAAATGTAAATAAAAAATTAAACAAGATAAAGTTTGTTTTATTTTATCTTTTATTTTTACTAATATGTTTTTTTGTTGCTATTTCAGTTACATTTTAATTAATTTTGTTGTCCATTTTTTGTCTTTATATTTTTTCAGTTTTTTTTTTAGTTATTTATATTTTGATTTTAGTCAACATTTATGCTATTAAAAGTAATGGAAATGTATTTTATACTATTAGTTTTAGTCAAAATGTAGGAGAATTGGAGTCTGACGTCACGTGATCAGAGATAAGCATAAATGACTTGTATGATAATGTTTGCAGAAACAAGAGTGTAAAACATGGTTAATTATTCTCTGCTGATGATCTTACACAATACCAGGCAATGGAGATATCATATCATATCATAACATATGCAATAAGGCAAAAGGCCTTTATTTACTGTGTGTCACGAGCTGAAATGCACAAAACCCGGACGAACCAAAACTACAGCAGTAGAGAGATGCAGTGCAAACATGCTGCAGTGCACTAGTGTGAGTTTATGAGAGACAGATACACACTGCATGAGGAGCGAGTCTCCTCTGTCCACATGCACTCAGGAATGCTCACTTTGTGTCAGTGTGCAGAGAAAGCAACTGAAAGCGATTCATCGGAGCGAACAAAGAGAATTTCACAGGACTCACAGAGCGTTCTCTCCCAGCAAGACATTAGCATGTAAATAGTGGTCCGGGAGGCTTAACGCGGCGGGCCGGGGTCTCCCCAAACAAGCGGCCGTATTCAGCAGAAGCATGGGAACGGGACCGTCCCGGCGTCTTCGGGGTCTCACACCATATAGACCATAGGCAGGTCCTTGTGCTTTGAAGTCATGCTGTGAGGAGCCTGCTAGAAGACCTTCAATAAGGTGTTCAGACTGGACTAGAATTACACGACTCTGGCTAAACAAACACATTAAAACTCGAATTAAAATTAAAAATCAACTCGAAATTACACGACTCTGGCTAAACAAACACATTTATAGTGGCCTATAATTTCCATGATGCAGAAAATGCAGACAGAATACAATCATAAAAGTAGAATTTACTGTATAATTCACAGATTTATTTAAATAATAATAGAATGTACAATACAGTAGAATGTGCTTCTGAAAGTAATAATAATAATAACAATATTAATAAAAAACTTAATTTTCAAGGAATATCACCTTATTTTTTCTTCCATAAATTTAACAGTAAACATATTTTGTGTAGCACTGTTTTTTTGTGAAAAAAGTCACAATTCATTTGATTGCATTTTAAAATTTTAAATTTTAAAATTCAATTGTTAATGTTTTATGCCTAGATTTGATTAACACTGGTTTTGAGAATCATTGTGTATTAAATCATAAATTCAGGAAAATTTAAAAAGACTACACAGAATTACTGAATAAAATAAAATAAAAACATTGCATAGGGCCTTTCATTGCAAAAATTGCAAAAAAAAAAAAAAAAAAGTTTTACAGCCAAAAAATGTATAATATTTTAAAATCATTTTAATTTTATACTAAAAAATAGATATATATATATATATATAATATATATATATATATATATATCTATATATATATATATATAAATTTACATTTTTATTGTTCAATTTGCAAAAAAATAAAAATAAAACTAAATAAAGTTACATTTAAATTACTTTTTATTAAAACATTGTATTCATTGCATTGATTAGACATGCTTTTCGTTATTAAATTAAAGTTGATATCAGATAACAAAAAAATAAACAAGATTACAAAAAACAAAAATTAAAATTAAAAAATAAAACAGAAAAAATAAAAATTAAAAAACAAAATAAAGAGAAACAAAATACAAAAAAATAAATTTAAAAAATAAAACATAAACCATAAAAAAGATAGATATAAATATATTTCTAAAATTTTATTTTAATCATTAAAACAGAATCCAGAATATATATATAAATGGATCATTTGGGAATTGATAAACCATATGTCATAGGGCCCTACATGTACACTGCTGCGACATCCTTTGACTCTTCCATCTAGTATCATTAGTCACGCACTGTACTGAGGAACTGCTCTATTCTTAGACACTCCCTCCAGTTCCCAAAGATGAGCGAGCAGCAGTTTGTGCCTGTGGACGACAGCCAGCCTGACATCGGATACTCCGCAGAACTGCGGCTCGCCGGCTGACCGACACACACAATACTGCAGGACTCAATCACATCACTACTTAAACACACGCCGCACCAGTATCACATACACCCGGCCAAATCCGGCAGTCCCACAGACAGCATCTAAACATCAACACAACAGATTTTATTTCACCAGCTTGAGTTTGTGACTATATTATATGCTTTAGATTATAAACTACATATTTAGAGTGATAGAGACATAGAGTGGCATGGTTTGTTGTTGTTGTGGGTGTTTGCATCATGCACAATCTGTTCAGAAGTCGTTTAATGTCATGTTTAATTTTCACAGACCAAACCTTTGGGACGTTTGTGGAAAGATGCATTTCTGATACCGCAGCGACTGAAAGAACGAGGCTAAGATATCAATTTACATTTAGTCATTTAGCAGACGCTTTTATACAAAGTGACTTACAAATGAGGAGAAACAATAGAAGCAATCAAGCCAACAAGAGAGCAATGGTATACAAAGTGCTATGACAAGTCCAGTTAGTCTAGTCACAAAACACATAGCAAGCTTTTTTTAATAAATGAGAAAAAACTAATAGAATAGAATAGAATAGAATAGAATAGAATAGAATAGAATAGAATAGAATAGGAAGCCTAAGTGCTAGTATTAATTGGTCAGGTACAGGCAAAAAAGATGTCTTTAGACATTTTTATAAAATGGCTAAAGAGACTCAGCTGCTCAAATTGAGATAGGCAAGTCATTCCAGCTGGGAACCATCCAGGAAAAGGTCTGTGAGAGTGATTTTGTGCCTCTTTGGGATAGCACCACGAGGCGTGGTTCACTTGCAGAACACAAGCTTCTGGAGGGCATATAAGTCTGAACTAGTGAGTTTAGGTATATTGGAGAAGAGCCAGCAGTTGTCTTGTAGGCAAATATCAGTACCTTGAATTTGATGCGAGCGGTTAATGGCAGCCAGTGCAAACTGATGAAGAGAGGTGTAACGTGGGCTTTCTTTGGCTCATTGAAGAACATTATCGCTGCTGCATTCTGGATCAGTTGCAGAGGCTTGATAGTACATGCTGGAAAGCCCGCCAAGGGAGCATTTATATAGTCCACTCTAGAGAGAACAAGAGCTTGGAGAAGAAGTTGCTTGGCTGCTCTAATAGAAGGGTCTAATCTTCCTAATGTTGTATAAGGCAAATCTGCAGGACTGGGCCGTTGTAGCAAAACGATTTGTGGAGCTTAACTGATCATCAATCACAACTCCAAGGTTCCTGGCTGTTCTGGAAGGAGTTATGGTTGACTAACATAGCTATTTAGAGAAGTTGTGATGAAACGCTGGGTTGGCTGAGAACACAGGCAGTTCTGTCTTAGCAAGATTGATTTGAAGGTGATGGTCCTTCATCCAGCCAGAAATATCTGTCAGACAGGCAGCAAAGCGAACAGCTACCATCGGATCATCCGGTTGGAATGAGTGTCATCAGCATAGCAGTGACAGGAAAAGCCATGTTTCTGAATGACAGATCCTAATGATGACATGTAGATGGAGAAGAGAATCGGTCCAAGTACTGAGCCCTGAGGAACCCCAGTAGCAAGAAGTTAACCCCTCCAAAACACCCTGAAGGACCTACATGAGAGGTAAGAACTTGAATCTGCTGAAGTGTGGTTCCTGAGATGCCCATCTTTCTGAGGATCTGGTGATTAACGGTGTCAAAAGTCGCAGACAGATCAAGCAAGATGAGTACTGAGGATTTGGAAGCTGCCTTGCCAGTCTCAGGGCTTCAGTAACCGAGAGCTGGGCAGTCTCAGTTGAGTGCCCGCTTTTAAAGCCAGATTCGTTGTTGTCCAGGAGGTTGTTCTGTGCGAGAAACATTGTGAGGTGGTTGAACACAATTCACTCAAGTGTCTTTGAAATGAATGGAAGAAGGGATACGATGGTCTGTAGTTTTCTAAAAATGCTGGATTTTAGAGAGGGTTTCTTAAGCAGTGGTGCTTAAATGCTGTGGGAAATGTAGCAGTGTGAAGAGAGGCGTTGATAATGTGAGTTGAGCACAGGTTTAACTGAAGAAGAAATGGCCTGCAGGAGGTGAGTGGTGAGAGGATCAAGCGGACAGGTTGTAGGATGATTTGAAAGGATAAGTTCGGAAACAGGGTTCAATATTCTTTCCTTTTTCAAAAAAATACAATATATAAAATAAATAATAATAATAATAATAATAATAATAATAATAATAATAATAATAATAATATAATAATCAATATATAGGTCTGCAAGATTTTTAGAGGGAAAAAATTATTGCAATATTTATGACAAAAAATTTAGATTTTAAATTCAATAAAAACAATTTATTTATTTTATTATGATTTATTAATAGGACTATTAGGGCTACATGATTTGGAGATTTATCCAGTAAAAATTGCACTTGTGATTTAAAATACATTTTTAAAAATTATAAAGAGAACCATGTTTGTTGTGCTTGTTTGTAAGCATGCACAATTTGACCCAAAATGTTTAATAAATATTATGATAATAATAATAATAGTAATAATAATATACTATTAAACACAAAATAAATCAAAAAATAAATAAACAAAAATAATATAAAACAAAATAAGAAATATTACTCTTGTAAAAACACTATTTCACTATTAAACACAAAATAGAGTATTTAATAATTAATCTAAAATTATATTAATAATTAGAATATAATATTAATAATAATAATAATAAATATTATTATATTAAATTATTATAATATTTTGAATTGAATTATATTATGATATAATTATTGTTATATTAAATAATTAACATTTTATTAAAAACATTAATTCTATATATATATATATATGATATATAGACAAAAAAATATTACTTTATATTGATAAGTCAGTGATGTATTGAAGATTAAAATAATTCTCTGCAAAATAAAAATAAAAAATCCAGTATATTTAAGAAAAAAACATTTGAATCAGATTGGTTTGAGAGATCGGTAAGAATACTTGCAGTGTCAGTAAGAGAATGAGGAGAGGCACAGACTGTAGAGACAGGCATTCAGAGACACTGTAAGAGAATGAGGAGAGGCACATACTGTAGAGACAGGCATTCAGAGACACTGTTTCTTTAACACACACAGTGAAGCTGAATCAATCAAGCGGGACAGGCGCACTGGAAATGCTAATGTATTCACTTGAGCCGTTAGAGCTCCACTTTCATAATCCGCCACTCGTGAAATCCTAAGAGCCAGCACAGGCCATGAAAATCAGGGAACAGGGAGAGGAGAAGAGGACCTGATAGAGGACAGCATCGGCACCATTATTCAACAGCCAAAATGGAGGACGAACTAGAAGTCTCAAGCTAAAACCCAATGCCAAACTCACAATTGCTCATTGTCTTATCTTCTTCAAACTAAAAATAAAAAAAATCCAATAAACTGACATTACTATACTTTTAATTAATTACAAATCTGAATTCAAATGCAAACTTAAAGCTGAAATGCATGAAAAAAACGACATGAGATTGACATGAACTTTCAAATGTTTGCGCCAAATTTTGCAGCTCTACAAACAAAGCACAGCATACATGAAGCTTTTTTATTAATACAGTACAGTAAACGCATGAAAATGGTCTCAAAATTTTTTTTCTCAGTAATATTCCTTTTGCTTTTACAGTGAAATAGTACAATAGTAATATTCCTTTTGCTATTAAATAGTTTAGTTTAGTAATAAAAATAATAATAATTATAATAATAATAATAATAATAATTATTATTATTATTATTATTATTATTATTATTATTATTATAGTCATATTGATAATAAAATCACAAAAATTCAGGCCAAAAGCAAACCTTTTTTAAATCACAACAATTGCATTTAAATTGCAATCGCTCTCAGATTTTCTTCCCTAAATTGTTCGGCCCTAAGATGATCTCCAGGAAGAATGCCTTTAGAAAAATGCAGCAGCTTCCAAGAAAGACCAAGAATTGCCCTCGACTACCTGCTCAAATGCAGCCCAGCAGGACAGACAGGAACGCTGTAATGTGTATCACACGCATTTGCAATCAAGTTGCATCAGGCTGCTGTTGAGTGACTTCAAATGTCCCGTCCAGCTCACATTCCTTCTCATTATCCTTACTGACGTGTCACACAGAGAAAAACAGGCAAAGCGTGATGTGAAAACAAAACTCCCACACACCTTCAAAAGAGGAAGTGAGGTTACAAAACTAGTTTTCTGAATGAGTAAAACTACTGCTGCTGCTAATGCATCTGATCATCACGAGATGAGAAAGATGATTATTAGCCCATTACAACCACATATTGCTTTAAAGGGAAATATAACGATTTGCTTTTAAATTTACTCCAAGATGTAGCTGACTGTTTTTCTTTCTCCAGTAGAACATTAAAGAAGATTTTTTAGCTGAAACTGTGCTCCTTGCTGATTCATAAAATTCAAGTCAGCGGGCTATCGGCACTTTGAAGTCAAAAAAGCACATACAGGCAACACAAAATGAATCCGCGTGGCTCCTTGACAATACATTGAGGCCTTATGGAAGCGAAACGATCAGTCTGAGTGAGAAACGAACATTATTCACAACATTATTATAACCTGTAATCCAGAGCCTCAGGCAAATGATTCGGAGTGATGTCGGGTTCCTGAACGAATCATTTTTTGAACCGATTCTTTTTAGTGAAGTACATGAACCAGAGCAACAAAAATCAGACTAAGCAGCATCCTGAAACAGTTCACTGATCAAGCAGCACAGATCTACAGTACAGGTTACTCGAACAAAAAACTCACTTTCAGATGGCTGACAATCACTCTGACTCAAAATGAACTAATCAGCTGAATTACAGGTAATAATTTTGTAAATAATGTTCAGTTTCTTGCACAGACTGATTGTTTCACTTCATAAGACCTCAATATATCGTCAGGAGCCACAGGCATTAATTTTGTGCTTCTTGATATGCTTTTTTAGACTCTAAATGCACTGGTAGTCTGCTGACTTGCCTATGTCATGAATCACCAATGACAACGTATACGGTTTCAGCTAAAAATCTTCTTTACTCTACTATTGACGAAATAAGTTTCCTTTTGAAAGGCCTCGCTGAGGGTGAGTAAATCAACAACAAATTTACATTTTTGGGTGAACTATCCCTTTAAAACGCTGTCTAGGAAGGCAGCTCACTTGATGATGGATGTGTGCGGCTAATATTATTGACCAAAGCAGATCCTCTGTCCTTGCTTTAAACATTATCTTAATGAGAAAACAGGAGAGAAAAAAAAAATCAATCTTTGTGTTTTTAAACGGATTTGCTGAACACATGGACACGAGCACAGCTTAATATTTGCTCTAAAGTACATGTTTACTCAGAGCTGAACACTCACAATGGTATTTTACCTTGTTAACTGACACATTTCACAACTTGACCAGGGTAACTTTGTCTGTGAACTAATCCAGCACAAGATTCTACAGCACAAAGCTTATAAAACAATGGGAAACTGCTCTGTTTTGGTTTTAAAGGAGAGCTTTATAAGCACAAAGTAAACATGTTACTATGAGCGCATGGAAACCCGTGTGACGTGATTTCACCACTGCAATCAAGCTCTGCAGATAAACAATCTCCGAGTGTGACAAAGCATTATGAATTTCTTATCATGATAAATCACGGCTAGATGATGAGAATGTGACAAACCTGACTGACCAGAATGAGGAAAATCCATCGACAGTAATTCAATAATTTCTCACATTTTTTAAAGCAACTTTAAGGTTTGAGTCTCTGAGTTTTCGCGATTTGATTGTTAGAGTAGAAAAATAACCTCCTAGCAACCACACACAACACCTTAGCAACCACCAAAAACACCACAACAGCCACCAATAATATTCTAGCAACTACCTACAACAACCACCTACAACACCCTAGCAACTACTTACAATATCCTAGGAACCACTCCTAGCAACCACCTAGTAACTACCTACAATGTCCTAGCAACCACCTAAAACACCGTGGCAACCATGTACAATATCCTAGTAACTACTTACAATGTTAACACCCCAGCAACCACCTATAACACTCCAACAACAACCTACACCTTCCCAGCAACTACCCACAACACTCTAGAAAAAACCGACAACACCCTAGCGACCACCAACAAAACCATAACAACCACCTACAACGGTCTAGCAACCACCTACAACACCCTGACAACCGAAAACAATATCCTAGAAATTACTTACAACGTCGACACCCTAGCAACCACCTATAACACTCTAACAACGACCTACACCACCTACTACAACACCTTAACAACACCCTAGCAACCACGAACAACATCCTAGCAAACCACCACCCAAAATACTCCTGCAACTTCCCACAAACACTCTAGAAACCACCGACAACACCCTAGCGACCACCAACAATACCATAACAACCACCTTACAACAGTCTAGCAACCACCTACAACACCCTAACAACCAAATACAATGTCCTAGTAACTACTTACAATGTCGACACACCAGCAACCACCTAACACTCTAACAACGACCTACACCACCTACTACAACACCTTAACAACATCATAGCAACCACATACAACATCATAGCAACCACAAACAACATCCTAGCAACCACCACCCAAAATACTCCTGCAACTTCCCACAACCACTACCCACAACACTCTAGAAACCACCGACAACACCCTAGCGACCACCAACAATACCGTAGCAAACCACCTACAACAGTCTAGCAACCACCTTCAACACCCTAACAACCAAAATACAATATGCTAGTAACTACTTACAATGTTGACACCCCAGCAACCACCTATAACACTCTAACAATGACCTACACCACCTACTACAACACCCTAGCAACCACATAAAACAACATAAAAAACAAAAAAAACACCAGCAACAACCACTACCCAAAACACTCCTGCACCTTTCCACAACCACTACCCACAACACTCTATAAAAACCACAGACAACACCATGTCAACCACTACCAACATCATACAACCACCTACAACACCCTAGCAACCACCACCAACGTCATACAACCACCTACAAAACCCTAGTAACCACCACCAACATCATACAATACCCTAGTAACCACCACCAACATCATACAACCACCTACAACACCCTAGCAACCACCACCAACATCATACAACCACCTACAAAACCCTAGCAACCACCACCAACATCATACAACACCCCCTAGTAACCACCACCAACATCATACATCCACCTACAACACCCTAGCAACCACCACAAACACCTACAAAACCCTAGCAACCACCACCAACGTCATACAACCACCTACAAAACCCTAGTAACGACCACCAACATCATACAACACCCTAGTAACCACCACCAACATTATACAACCACCTACAACACCCTAGCAACCACCACCAACGTCATACAACCACCTACAAAACCCTAGTAACCACCACCAACATCATACAACACCCTAGTAAAACAACCAACAACATCATACATCCACCTACAACACCCTAGCAACCACCACCTTCGTCATACAACCACCTACAAAACCCTAGCAACCACCACAACCTTCACTCACTGTGTTCTTCAGAAAATGTAAACCACCACCAAAGTCATACAACACCCTAGCAAACAACCTAACAGCACCTTAGCAACCACCAACAACACCCTAGGCTGGCAACCTTCACTCACTGTGTTCTTCAGAAAATGTAAAAATCTAGATCTACATTATAATTTAAGGCTATTTCTAAATGTAATGCTGTTATTAGGTATTTCAGCCATGGAGAGACGTGACAGGAGATAGAGTGAGGACAATAATCCAGTCTGTTGCTGGTTCCCATCTGAAGTTATTTTAGGCTCAATCTCCTGATCCCCAGAGATGAATAATACTCACGGGTTATTTCTGACTGTCATTGGACACCTGCAAATGTCTCATCTACTGACCAGACAACAGACTCCAGTCCAGAACCAAAACATGAGTGAGCAATGGACACAAACGCAAGCCTGCGATCTTCTAAATATCCTAAAGCAGTGACTTCAACTTCAAGTAGATCTAGAAGATCTCTGCTTTTAGTGATGAACACACGAATCCTCAGAGGACAATATTATTTCTCAGAGATGTCCTTTTTTAAACCTCAGGAGACTTAAAAATGAAAAAACTCCATCTCAGAGGTTTTCTGCTAAAATTTCTCCGGAGAATAAAAACACAGAAATGAGTCGAGGTATAGAGCTGTAAATGAATGTGGAGCAGCTCGGGTCATTTGATGAGAAATGTTTGAGCTCATAATGAAATCTCTGATTACAGACTTTTGCAATCTGAGTGCAGTTGAGACACGGCTGTGATCTCTTCTGAAACTCCACTTTTAGGAGAAACATCTGAGAAGCAGGAGACGCAAATTATGTTCTCCATTTGTTCTCTATTTCATTATTGCTGTCTAGAAGAAACAATTTATGTATTAAAGAGACTAAAGAAATTTAATTTTCACAGGTCAGCATGCAAAGAGTTCATAAAATGATGGATAAACTTCCTTTTTACATTGAATGCAAGTTTCATGAGCTGGTTCAGACTTGCAGTAAAGCCATGGTCCAGTCTTTGGATGACGGGTTCACCACTGTAGGTTTCTTAATGGAGCTTTACTGACCAGAAGAGACAATTATGATGCAATTGCTGGTGTTGCAATTCGGTCTGTTTTCTCTGTAGTCATATATTAAAGCCACACCTAACCTGACAGAAAAACAAGATCTGACACGCGTTCTCCTTCACGAGGAACCATTGTGCAATTCAATCCAAATAATCAACCTTATGTTATCAGTATGCAACTATGGTCGCCACTCACCCAGAGTCTTAACGGCGATCTGTTTGGTGAGCGGCGGCGGCAGGTTGATGCACACCAGATCCACATCCGAATGCAGCAGCACGTCATCGATCCGGTTAGTGTAGAAGGGCACGTTCATGTCGCGCGCGAGCTCTCCTCCGCCTCCTCCTGCGTGCGACCCCACAGCGCCTTCACCGAGAAGCCCTCGCTCTTCAGCAGAGGGATGATGACCCGGGCCGTCAGACTGGTGCCGAACACACCCACACCGGGCAACATGACTGTCGCGCGCGGATTCTCACACACCGGAGGCGGGTGACCCGGCGGGTGCGGGTTCGAACCCGAGCAGGGCTGTTGCGTGAACTATGACCATTGCGCCTTTGGGTTCCTCCCAGCTGTATAAAAATCAATAATTATTCTTTCAAATAATAAAGGTGAGATGAATTCATCCTCATCATCATCATCCACCTGCACTCTGCGACCCGCGTCTGCGCATCCCGGGTTGAATACACGCGATGATACAATGTTAAATTCACAAATGCATTTGTATCCGCTTCAGAATCCTCTGTATCATCCAGAAAGACGCGAACGCATCGCTGCCGAGGTCAATACGTGCGCGTCACGTTCCCGTAGCGATGCAAATGAAATCCAAATAGAATTTCCAAAACCTTCCTCCGAGCGCATGTAGCGTCTCCGCACCTCTCTCTATCAATACTGCGATCATCTACTGCGGCCGGGTGCAGAGTTCCGCCCTCCCCGTTTAACTCCTTCACAGCCGGGGCGAAGTATTCGATACTATGGCGAAGCCTTGTCTCGTGAATATTAATCACGCAGAGTGACGTTAAAACAGGGAGGACCGTCTGATTGGCTGACGGCGGGTTGGGCGCTGGGTTTAGCTGGCGAATCCAAAGGCGGTGGAGGCGTGGTTTATGAATATTAATTAGGTTACGTAACATGACGCCGAGGAGGTTACCAAGGCAAACGTCAGCGGACTTAAAATTATTAATATTCATAAGCAAAGCCTGCGCCGTAGTGGGATTGGAAAAGGCAGCGGAATTATGCACACAGCTCGCTTGATCACAGCTGGAGACAGTGACTGCAGTGAATGGAAACACAATACCCAGCGAGATGACGACAAATGAATTATTATTAGTTTAAAAACGTTTAATAAATGACAGGGAAGACAATAAAGGGACCGCACTGAGTATTAGAGAAAACAAAAGGATATATAAAAATACATTTATTTTATACATTTATATACTTGTATATAAATAAATAAAATCATATATATATATATATATATATATATACATATATATGTGTGTGTGTGTGTGTGTGTCTGTGTGTATGTGTGTGTGTGTGTGTGTGTGTGTGTGTGTGTATAACACGCATAAAAAAGACAGAAATATGATATAACTATATATATATATATATATATATATATATAGTACAGGTCAGAAGTTTGGAAACATTACTATTTTTAATGTTTGAAAGAAGTTTCTTCTGCTCATCAAGCCTGCATTTATTTGATCAAAAATACAGAAAAAAACAGTAATATTGTGATATATTATTACAATTTAAAATAATCGTTTTTAAATTTATTATACTTTAAATTATCATTTATTTCTGTGATGCAAAGCTGAATTTTTTAGGATCATTATCACATGATCCTTTAGAAATCATTCTAATATGATGATTCATCATCAAAGTTGGAAACAGTTCTGCTGCTTAATATTTTTTCAGAACATGTGATACTTTTTTTAGGATACTTTGATGAATAAAAAGTAAAAAAAAAAAAAAAAAAAAAAAAAGAAGCTATGTTTTTAAAATATAAATATTTTATAATAACAATATACACTACTGGTCAGTAATTTGGGGTCAGTAATTTTTTTTCTTTATTTTTTTTTAAATAAAATCAATACTTTTATTCAGCAAGGATGTGTGTTTAAATTGATAAAAAGTGATAGTAAAGAAAAATATATTATTTAGAATATACATTATTAGAATTTTTTTTTTATTTTTAATAAATGCAGTTCTTTTTAACCTTTTATTCATCAAATATATTAGACAGCAGAACTGTTTCCAACACTCATAATAAATCAGAATATTAGAATGATTTCTAAATGATCATGTGATAGACTGGATGTTACATGTGACACTGAAGGCTGGAGTAATGATGCTGAAAATTCAGCTTTGGCATCACAGGAATACATTATTTTTTTAAAAGTATATTCACATAGAAAACACTATTATTTTAAGTTGTAATAATATTTCACAATATTACTGTTTTTTCTGTATTTTTGATCAAATAAATGCAGGCTTGATGAGCAGAAGAGACTTTACAGAAGAGACAAAAACATTAAAAATAGTAATGTTTCCAAACTTTTGACCTGTACTGTATATATATATATATATATATATATAAATATATATATATATATATATATATATATATATATATATATAGTATATAATATTTTTAAATTATTTATCTTACAAGAAACCCAATGTCATATTAAGATAATACGTTTTGAGTGTCAGTGCTTAATATCACAAAGCACTAAATATTGCATCATTATTGACAAAGGCGATTCAAACCTCCCCATGAGTCAATATTCAGATGGAACACTACAGTAGCAGCGAGTCAGTAACGGCCTCGTTTCTGCTGCTGGTGTCTTTGCATGTTCCAAAAACTTGCTTATGGCAGAATTGAGGAGGAGGATGATTAATCACTGGACAGATATTTGTGACACTGATTCAGAAACTGACCTACATTCTGAAAAATGCTGTGTTTTTTTCAACCCAACTTTGGGTCAAATATGGACTAACACAACTTTTGGGTTAAAATTTTTTAATTTAAAAACTGAAACAACAGCATTTTTAGAGTTTATGACCCCTCTCACCGCACCTCATCAGAAAAGCTCAAAGCTCATTCATAAAATATCGGTTGATCGATTTATTGTTGCTGAACATAATAGCATTAATGAAAAGAATAAAAAAGAAAGCAGTGAAAATGCACTCTATGACTCTGTTCCTAATGATTTAATCAGCCGCTCGTGTCTCTGATCTGACTGTGTGCTGCTGTGGATCATGTGATGATCATGTGAGTGCAAAACAGACCCTAAAACACACAGCAGTGTGGGAGAGGAAGATATTGTTGTATATACACACCAACTCTGCTTGGTTACTGTAATTAGCTGAGTGAATAGTCAGGTAAACATTCACTTTAGAAAGAGATCACAATCATTTGGAATTAATCCTAACAGTATCACACAACTATTAAGAATAAGATTCTAAAGTTTAAGTTTAAAAAAAAAAACTGGGGGGGAAATAGGAATTTCAGTTTTACATTGTTTAGTCATGCATCACGAAACCAATTGATCCAAAGAACAAATATTGATTTGGTGGATGGTTCTTGACCTCAGACCATCAAAAGTCAATCATTTAAATTGAAAATAATTGTTCAAAGAAAGAAGACACAGCAAAACACGGCCATCTGCAGCTGGACTGAACCTACACCTTTACTTTGATTTTAGGCCACTTTTTAGCGCCACCTGCTGTTGAACACGCGAACCATTTTTTATTTTTTAAATTTTTTTATTTTAATGTTTTATAATTTGTGTGTGTGTGTGTGTGTGTGTGTGTGTGTGTGTGTGTGTGTGTGTGCAAATATTTTTTTCTTTTTTAAGCAATCTTTATAATTTGAGTTCATACTTAAACTGCATGTATGTATGTATATATATATATAATAGTTTTAGAAAAATGTTTAGAAGAATTTATCCACCTTCACGAAATGCTCGTCAAAATTCCCATTTCATAAGTCCTGGAGCTACTTCCTCTTCCTGTGCATCAAGAGATGAAACGAGTCAGAAAGCACTGAAATCAACACCCATAAGCTCTGACATAGTGTAGTGCTTTTATTTTAATTACTCAGAGGCACAAATTTCACTCAAAGGGAGATTCTTCACTACACACTCACGAGTAACGTCCTACCAGAGTCTGTGACGCTCGCTGAGAGCTTCTCATGACGCAGATCTCAGATCAGTTTATGAGCAGAGAGCAGCCTCACGGTGAAGACACTCACCTGACACACATTCACACAATCAGTGCATTCAGGTGAGACACACACACACACACCTGGGATCTTCTTTCAAACAGACGGGGTTCTGAAATGTCAGACGATTCTTATTATAAAAAAAAACAAAAAAACAAGCATGACCCATCATACAACACTGGACACGAGTAAAACCATCACACACTGTGAGGTAGCGTGACCTACGAACAGACCCAGACAGAAGATTTTGAAGAAAACATGGATTTAAACATGGGTAAAAACATTAAACATGATACAATCTGTAAAACTTAGCTGAAAATACTCAGTATCCATCTATATACAGTATACACATACCAGAAGTATTTAAAAATCTGAGAATCTGGAATTTTCAAAATCAAATTTAAACCTGGAAATAAACAGTTTTAGGAATTTAAAAAGAAGCATGTCATAATCTATTTAATGTTATAATGTTTCAATGTTATTTTATATATATATATATATATATATATATATATATACATATATATATATATTTGTGCGTGTGTGTGTAACTATAATATATTGTTTGAATTATATACAGTATATATATATATATATATATATATATATATATATATATAGAGAGAGAGGAGAGAGAGAGAGAGAGAGAGAGAGAGAGAAAGAGAGGGAATTTTAAAAACATTTTAAAAACATCTTATTTTCCTCCGAGATCTCAGAGTTTTGTTACATTTTCTAAAAATATTGCAATAAATTGTGCCAAAAATTTGCATAGAATTTGTTGCACAGAATTTAGAATTCTACGCAGAATTTGAATTCTATATAAGTCCACAGAGCTAACGAGCGGGTCTGTCTGTGATTAAACACACTACATGAAGAACTCCCAGCAGCCTTCATCATCATCATCCTCTGCTGTTGTTTTATTCTGATAATTACATTTTGATCTCCATATCTTTCAGTGAGGTCACAGATGACACAAACACCTCAGTGCATCTTCGGAGAAAGAAAGAATAAAGAAAGGAAAATGTATAAAGTGTATGTTGAATGTTTCGATAACCTTCAAGTCCTTTAAGAAAAAAAAAACCCTTCTCAAAGACAGAAAAACTATGGCATGTAGAATGAACAACATAAATGAACACATAAAATGAAATAAACACATAAAAAAAAGACATAAAATCCCAAGATTTTCCATGTCCTAAAATTCATAATTTCTCCTAAAGGGAAAGACATTCACCACATCCGAGCAGTGCAGAAACTACATCCTCAGAGAACATACGATAAGATGATCTAAGCACATCCATCTGCCTCTACATCACGACACACTGTAGAAAAATACAGTAATAACGTCCTGGTAACAAAATACTGCACCGCTAACAGGAGTATAAACACTGAGACGGACCTTCAGCATCTCAGACCCGCTGAAGGAGCATCAGCTGATGGTGTCTGACCTTCTGCAGTTGCTTTTCATTTATTTTTGGCACACATCTTCCTATAATTCTGAATCATCAGATGCTACCGTTCAAAAGTTTGGGTCGGTAAGATGTTTCAATGTTTTTGAAGTCTCTTATGTTCACCAAGGCTGCATTTATTTGATCAAAAATACAATAAAATGTCAAATATTATTATAATTTAAAATAACTGTCTACTATAATAATATGTAAAAAAAAATAAATTACCCATGTGATCAAAACTGTATTTTCAGCATCATTACTCGAGTCTTCAGTGTCACATGATCCTTCAGAAATCATTCTGATATGCTGCTCAAGAAACATTTATGATTATTATCAATGTTGAATACAGTTTATATTCTTGTGGAAACTGATACATTTTATTTTTCAGGATTCTTTGATGAATAGAAAGTTTAAGTGAACTGCATTTATTTGAAATAGAAATCTTTTGTATCATTAGAAATTAATTTACTGTCACTTTTGATTAATTTAATGCATCCTTGCTGAATAAAAGCATTTATTTATTTTTTTTTTAATCTTTTGAACAGTAATGTACATAACATGTGACACCGTGTCCTGACCAACAGACAAAATCCAGCAAAGTCACAGCCAATCAGAATACACCAGCTGTTTAACATGCAGTGATTTTGGACCAATGAGGAGGGTCGCAGGTAAGTCTGTCAGATATGGCTTACTGCTCATCACTGTATCATCTGATAAGGACACGGTGTGTTCGAAAAAAAAAAAAAAAAAAAACGAACAGTAAAAATAAAATGTAAATCTAGCTAACACTGCTTTGTGATTGTCTAAACACATTAGTTCCTAAACCTGTTTACGTTGAAGTGTGTCATTTCGAAACATAATGACTGTATTCAAACAACTGTTAAACACTCCCCCTATCAGCTATTGGTCAGAAACCGATAGCTCCGCCCCCAAATTCACTCTATTGGTCGAGTGAATGTCCAGCTCAGTTGTCACTCAAACAAAACAAAAACTGCAATTCCGTTTGATGCCACTAGGAATAACACACTTAACCTGCAATCCTAGTAGATTACTATCATTTACTGAATGCTTTTAGACATTACTCTAATAGTAATGCCGTTTAATTTAAGCACTCTCCGTGTTTAACAACCCAATATCGTCATGAACGTCAAGACAGAATCTAAATTTCATTCCAGCTCTTCGCAAAACACATTTATTGCTGAGAGAAAAAGTTTTTGAAGTGCAAATGTTGTGCTGGACGGGTCAGCCGTGCCCTGTCCTTTCATCATACAATTTACAAAAAAATCTAATAAAAAGTGCAAATACAGCTGAAATTAACCTGATTAAACTAATTTCAGCGATTAATGCCAAAATGGAGCCAAAACAAAACCTCAGTACTCAATAATGAGACCAAACATTATGGCTTTTCTCCTTGAACGCTGTTCACGTTAAACATTTAAACTTTTATAATATAAAACCCTCAGTAAGTGGACGACATGTTCGGCTAGTGATGTCTTGATAATGAATAAAGTTATTGCACAATCCGTATCATGAAGTCAGTAAAGTCTTCCGATACATTCATCATCTGCGCTGCATTATTGTTAAAATTCGTTAAAAGTCAAACGTTCCCTTGATATCGTTAAAAAGTGCGTTTTCGCGTCTTGGATATGCCAAACAGCACAAACACTTGTTTTCGCGGCCTGGTTCACTGAAGCTAGATGTTATTTTGGGTCTCAAGTGATTTGAATCGTAGCTAACATACCGTATGCAAATAACAAAGCAATGCAGGTTCGTAATGGAGACGAATGAATCAATATTAAACAGGCATTAGCAACTTAAATGTGTACCTGCTTGTGTGTCGATTAAAAATGCTGAATGTTTTAGCCTTTGGTAAAAACCAAACAATGTTGCACAATAAACAGACATAAAAACTAGCACAGATTGTACGAACAAACCAAAGAAAACAGTAAGAGTCATAAATTAAAGTGTAACGTTATGGATCGAGCCATCGCTCGTCTCGTTTCCTTCACGATGAGTCTCTTCCTCTAACGAACGCAGCCGGACGTAACGCCGCTAGCTTTCTCCGTGACGTCCGGTTTCGCTTTGGGGAAAACAAAAACCAGAATTCCTGCTGGCGGGGCGTCGGGCAACAGTCCGCTTTATGAGTATATGGTGATGACTTCACGACCGCCGCCACGCACCAACAGGACCCGGTTGAGACCCTCCATCAAAACCTCCAGAAACTCCATGTCTGAGTCGCAGCATCAAGGATCAACATGGTGCATGTTTTTCTCTCCAAATAACGCTTCCAGAGAAACATCTTTGTGTAATAAGAGAGATTTAAAAAAAAAAAAGACAAAATTAACCAGATCATACAACACAACACATATTAAAACAAAAAATAAATATTGGTATTATTAATCATAAATATGATGCTTAATCTAAAAAACCATAAAAAACAACTACAAAAGAAGTATCGTCTCAAGAGACTATTATAAAACAGTAAATATACTAATAATCAATAATTTATTAGAAATAAAATAATAATAATAATAATAATAATAATAATAATAATAATAATAATAACTATTTCCTTGAGCAATATAGTTATGTAAATAATGGAAATAATAATAATAAATAAATAAATATAAATATAAAAAATAAGACATTATCTAAAATTTATTTTAGTATTATGTTTAAACTATTATAGTTTTAATTGTAATTAATATTTATGTGTGTTTTGGTTTTACTATTTTCAGTTTTAATTTAAATTTTTGTTTAATTTTTTTATTACTTTTTTATGTGCTTTTGTCTTTTTTATTATTATTATTTTTTTTAAATATTACTATTTTAGGTTTAATTTTTTATATCAGTTTTGGTTTTACTACTCAGTTTTTCACATATATCATATTTTAAGATTAAGTAATTTTAGTGCTTCAAATTAAACTTATTTCGTTTATTGCTAAATTTGGTTTAGGTTTTATTAAAATATTGAATATTTGAATTTATTGCTTAACAGTTTGTGTTAACGGTAATAACCTCTTAGTCAAATGTGGCTCATCCTCTCAGATTAGAGATGTAAATGTGAGTTTTGTGAGTGCACAGTTTGTGTAAGGATACAGTTTTCGTCGCCGCCTCTGCTCTTGGGTGGTCCAGGCATGTTGAGGAGCACCAGATGAGCTCCTTGAGACTTATTGACCACCACTTCATTGAGTTTGACGGCCGTGTGCATGCAGCGCACATTAGACTGATTCCCCTGGCGGCACACTGGGGGTTGGGGGGGGTGTGTTCCTGCCCCCCCCGAAGGGGGGGGGACGGGCGAGGTGGGCGGGGGGGGGTGGGGGGGTCATGTGATGAGGACAGAAACAAGAAATTAAAGTCAATATTCCTTGCCAACAACAATTAGCATTTAATGAACTTCTTCTATCTCTCACTGTCTACTTTTAATATATATTCAGCACTTGCCAAAGCACAGCTTTTCTATTTTATCTTTACTGTGACATCTGAGTTAAATGCAAAAGACTCTATTATTACAGTGATATCTGATTTTAATGGTCATTCGTCAGTGGTCAAACATTTGTGTATAATGATGCTAAACTGTTGTAACACATCATTGTTGCAGGACAGCAGTGCTTATAGTTAATATGGCGTAGCTTTTACAGTGCTCCTCAAATATAAGGTATGATAATTACTTATGCACTGCAATTCAAGCATCATTTACATTAGTAATAATAATAAAGCCCTTTGGAGGTTAGTGAGCACAGCATCCAGATTTGACATGCACAGCATATGCACATGCCCTTAATAAAAGCATAAATGATGACATCACAAATACACAAAAAAAAAAACAAACAAAAAAAAAACTTGTGCTCCTCAGCGCCACCTGGGGCCAGTCAATAAACTACAGAAAATATACCGGAATAAATGTTGTGAAGTTCTATAAAAGTTATACTGTATATAAAATAAATATAAATAGACAAACAATGATGACAATAATAATAATAATAATAATAATAATAATAATAATAATAATAATAATTATATATAATATTAAAATAACTATAATAATACAAAATTATAATACAATTATATTTATTATAATATATCAATTTATAATAATATTTTTTATAATCAACACATTATTTTATAATATTAAAACAATTTATAATAATAAAATATATTTTTTATAATAATAAAAATATTTTTAAAAACAATTTTTAAAAAAAAAAAATATTTCAAAAAAACAAAAATATAATAACAACAAAACATTCTATAATAATAATATTAAAAAAAAAAAATCTATAAAAAAAAAATCATCATTGTAATTTTGTAATAATATTAAAATTATTTTATAATAGTAAAATACATTTTATAATAAAAAAGAATGTTTTTTTTTTTAATGGTAATAAATAATTTTTTAATATTTTAAATATAGATATTATAATATCTATATATATATATATATATTACATTTCTGAAATGATTCCTGGGCACAACAGGTGAAGGTGAAGCACAAATTTTCTTGCACGTAGCAAAAATTGAGATTAACATGCTGCACATATCAGCGTCTGCCGCTCTCGGGACGAGCGGTGATGGATGTGAGGGAATGCTGGGACATAAACACACATGCATGCTTATGCACACGTTAAAGCTCATATAAACATGTATATGCTTGATTAATCCAGTGTGCTGCAGGGTTTGTAATGGGACGGCTAATATACACATACAGACAGACAGACAAAAATACAGACTAAATTACACATAAATACTACCCAAATACCCACACAATCACTAAAAAAAGAGGAAAACAGGACAGAACAATAGAGACAGGCTTAAACACCCACACTGAAAGATGAAAACCATCACAGAAATCGCTCTGAGCAATAGTGTCTATTAACAGCTTTTCATAGAGTCTGTTTGTCCAGCATGTTTTTTGAGATGATTCTTCTGAAATCAATTATAGGAAAAGAGAATCTTGACAAAATGATGTTCGGGATAGACTTACACGAACCTTTAGATCATATTTCAGAAGAAAGTAAAAGGAAAAATCATGCAAAATAAAATTAAACTATAAATAAACAAATATATAATCTGCATAGACTTACACTAACCTTTAGGTCATATCTCAGAAGAAAGTAATATGAAAATGCATGACAAATAAAATCAAAAATAAAGTGTATAAACTTATAAATCTAAACATGAGGATATAAACAATGAAATACCTGTATGTATTACAATTCTGAGAATTTAGGAGGGAAATGTGCTTAAATTTCATGAAAATAATGTCATATTCTTTTCTTTATGCAACAGAAACAAAACACTTTCATCTTCTGAACTGAATCATGACCTACACGTTCTAGTGAGATTGCACTATTAAATCATTAGTGTTTATCACTGAGAGGAATATTACTGCTGATATTATATAAAGACCAAAAACATGTCAGTAAATCTCCTGGCCAGATATGAATCTATGAAGAGACACATGGTGGACGTGTGAGTGTTACACATGATGACACACTGTGGTCATGCAGATGTGACAACACACACATCAGATCAGCACAAACCATGCAGACTGTGTCCTGAAACAGAACAAGCCACCCAGCCAAAGTTTTGAACATGAGACCATGTAGAACAGACCTCGTACAGCTACCCGTCAAAGTGTGACCGTGAGCGTTTGAAGCACCAACCGTTACAGAGTCAGTGTGTGTGCGTGTGTGTTCAGGTGACTTACGGTTTCATGTTGAACAGATCTCGTACAGCTACGCTTGCGTTGGGCTCTCGGTTGCGTGTTCGCTCGGTGCAGAACTTCTCTTTGGTCCAGGTCATGTGGACTCGCTCCGGCGTGGCGTCGCTATTGTCGTTTAGAGCCGCGTGAGACGCCGTGTTTCTGTCGTGGATCAGCTGAGCCTGTGACGTTATCACAATCACACATTAAATTCATAAAACAATGACTTATTTTTAATTGTCTAGAAACTGCTTCTTTAATTATCAAATGCATCTATATCAAAGATTTTTAAATGTGTTTTTAGATACATTTTAAGAGCACCAAATTAGACCTTTAAAAGTAGTGTAATAATGTTTACAATGAAATATTAATGTCATTAAAATTATAATTTTCGGTGCGCACTGCGATCTATATTCAAGCAGAATATGTCAGATTAATGTTTTAGCTGTCTGCTATGCATAACTGCATACATGCGGCTATATTAGTCTGTAGATATGCTGACATGCAGTAAAACCATGCATACAAACCAAGTAATGTAAAATTGCAAGCAATGAATAACTAGATAAATAAATAAATAAATAAATAATAGAATAAATACTTTAAAGGATTTTATTTATTATAGTAATAAATGAACTACAAAGAAACATGAGGAAATGAAAGGGAAAATAAATAAATAAATAAATAAATAATAGTTTATTTTTTAATTATTTTATTTTAACAAACTAACCTATAGATAAACATAAAAATATAAAAATAAATGTATAAATATAAAATAAATTTCAATTAAAATAAAATAAGAAATAAATTGTAATTATTATTTTTAAAACTAAATATAAAGAAACATGAAAGAAATGAAAGGAGAAAATTATATAAAAATTAATAAATATAAAATAAAATAAACAAATTAAAATAAATAAATAAATTATTTATTTATCATTTATATATTTATTTAGAAATATGATGGAATGAAAGGAAAAATAGAAATGAATATAAAATAAAATAAAATATTTTTTATAGTTAAAACTAAATACAAAGAAACATGAGGGAAAAAATCAATTATAATAATTCAAAAAAAAAAAAAAAAAAAATAATAAAAAAAAAAAAAAAGAGAACATAATCGAATAAAATAAAATAAATTAAATAATTTAACAACTTAAATAATTGTAAAACAAAAATAAAATACTTAAAGTTTTTACCCACACAAAAAAATATAATATATATATATTTAGAGACATGATGGAATGAAAAAAATGGGGAAAAAAAATAAAATAAAATAAATAAAATTACAAATGAAGTAGTCATTATTTATTATTATTTACAGTTAAAACTAAATTCAGAGAAACATGAAGGAATGAAAGGAAAGGGGGGCATACACATTCACAAGTGTTGAAAGATGGTGGTGCATGATATGATGACGTCCACTGACACATGCATGATGGGAAGAGGTTTCTGAATGGAGGAGCTTAACACTAATGCTATGAACACATAAATCGGCATAAGAGGACAGTGAAGCGATGATTCTACTCGTCTTCTCGGCTCTGTGATCCAGGGACGGAGGTTTTGGATGCGGTCTTTGTTTTCAACTCACCTCGTCTGTTTTCGTCAATCTAGATGGGCGTTTCTGGTTACTTGACGGCCGAGCCTGTGAGCGCCGCTCTGGTTCTTTCACTCTCGAAATAGTAGCTCCTCGACTCATCCGATGATGCTTTGAATCTGAAGAGACTGTGTTCCCAGATAGCAAGCAGAAGACTGAAAGGGACCACAAGTCACACAGCGCCACCAGATCCCACCTTATTAACCACAGATATTCAGATGCTTCAGAATCTCAGGAAGAAATGTCTGGGACATTTTCACCACTAATTAAAAAGAAGAAACCATATATATATGTGTGTGTGTGTGTGTGTGTGTGTGTGTTTGTGTGTGTGTATATATGAATGTATATATATATGCTTTATACTGAATGTAGTTTGCAGCATGCTTCATTAAAAAATTAAAAATTATATATATATAAATGGGGGAAATAATCTAATTTTCATTACAGTTGCCTATTGACATTAGTTTAATATTTAAAAAACAACTTCTTTAAACAAAATATAATTTTATCTATTATAAATATAATAATATATAATATTATAAACAAATAATTATTTATTATTAAAACACAATTCTTTAAACAAAAGATGAAGTTGTATATATTATAAATATAATAATCTGATATTAGGATATATAATTATAATCTCATAATAATAATATTTTTTTTTTTATTTAGAGTGAAAATATTTGACATTTCTTGATATTTAGCAATTAATGCATTAATGCTAGATATGCATTAATGAAGATATGTTCAATGGCATTATTCCTTCAGCACAATGCTCTGTTACAACAGAAGGGTTAGCGGTCATGCAAGCCTCACCTCTCGCTCTCGCGCTCCGGTCCTCGACATCTGCAATCTGCTTTCAGCCATCTGTGAGCGCTGGCTCCATCACCACGGCGTCTTCTCGTAGGTGAACGCTGATATGGACACTGTCATGCGGATAAATGACTAAAACACAGAGAAACCCTCTCAGTTACACCAGAGGAGCAGCCAAAACATAAACATATCAACAATGAGCAACCGCACACAGACAATCAAAAAGCTTTTCAGTGAACATTTTTAGCTGTGTTAAAAAATAATAAATGACTACTACTGCATAATAAAAATAAATATCATTTTTGACTATTGCATAATAAAATATTATTTACAAATATATATAAATAGGCTACATAAATTAATAATATATAATAAATAAATAATAATATAATAATTCCATAATGTAGCATACAAACATAATTATAATAATATAACAATAGAATAGCACAAAAGTAAAACATTATAATAAAATAATAAATATATTAAATATATTAATGACTATCAACTTAAACACTACTACCACTAACACTACTACTAATATAATAAGATTGATTTGAGTGATAAAAAAAACACAAAACACATTAAAATAATATAAATATGGTACAATAGCATTTGGTAAGTACATAATTTTAAAGCATATTATTAATCTAATATAACAAGGGGTATATAGATATATATACCAATATATATATATATATATATATATATAAAATGAATACTGTATTATATTTTGCATAAAGTTCTGAAATCACCCCCGTTTAGATCACAATCACAATAAATAAAAAAATATACCCAGTAATAAGAATAAGAATAATAATATGAAGCCATTATGTAGATGTAGGCATAAAACATTAAAATATGCAATAAATAAATATTTAATAAAAGGAAAAAAAAAAAAAACATAAAAATTATTTTTTATTGGCTATAATATAATATAATATAATATAATATAAATATAATATAATATAACATAATATAATATAATATAATATAATATATTTTGCGCATATCCTATTTACACACAGCAATCACAATAAATGACACAAACACAAACACACACACACACAAAACACCCAAAAAATCATACACAACAAAACCAACTTTAGATCCTTATGTCAAGAAGAAGCATCTGCTCACCATTTCCACGACCTCCACCTCAGCATTCAGACGGAGATGGTAGAGGAACATCTGCAGGTCTTTCTTCATCTGGATGCTGTTGTCGTCCAGCTGAGCCACGGTGAAAAATCGCATCTTGCACTTCCTCCAGACCTGAGAAAGAGTATGAAAAACACACATACAAAGGCGTTCCTCTAACCTCATTTTAGAGTTGTGATTAAAAGAGGCGTACCTTGTGCTGCTGCAGCAAGAGCGGCCAGGAGCATCAACAAGCCTCCGTCATGAGCGATCCACCACGCGTCGATGGTTCCTTCAGCGAGAGGCGCTCCTGATGAGGAAGCTGTCCGTTCTTGGCCATGGCAGATAGGGCCTGATGGGCAGGCAGTGGTCTCTCGGATGGTTTCTGTGGAGGAACAGATCACACGGGTCCTTCTTTACGCTCGTCGAGGTTTCTTTCTCTTTAAATGAGTCACAGCAGCACGGTTCGGATGTAAAGTCAGACTCAAACCTATGAAGTTCCTCCAGGACTGCGGGTCGTTGGATTGTTTCCAGTTCGCGGGCCAAGCCATCAGAACAGAGTTGTGCTTCATTCCTCCGAGTCCGGCTGACTGGATGAGGTGAGAGAAGCCGTCGCGCAGGTTTGAAGACACCACAACATGACAGAAACCCTTCGTCTTCTCTGCCGCCATGGCTGATTTGATGCTCTACAGTAGTAAATCAAATCTTTAAATTTAACAAAAATCAAAACATCATAAATTTCAAACATTAATGATCAGTTCTCTCTGTGGCCACTAGGTGTCAGTATGAGATCCTGCTGCGCTTCACTCTGTTTACTCAGAAACGTTTGTCCCCTAGGTACTCATATTACAAAAGCTGTTTGTCACCCCTAGGATGATTTTTAAAGACAAAATATGTTTAAAAAAAAAAACAAACAAAAAAAACAATCTGTGATTCAAGCTATAATAGATTTAAATTCGTATTATAGCGACTCTTATTAAACGCTCAGTAAACTCTTATTAAAGTTAAAATGGCCAGAATTTAAAATAAATAAATGTATAATAATTTTTTTTTTTTTTTTTTTTTAGAATTTTAAAGGGTAGATAAGATTAAAAAATATAAGAAATAATTTAAAAGTATGTTAAAAAATATAAAATAAAATATAAAAATATATAAAAATAAAATATGTTAATGTATTAAATTAATAACAAAAATTATAAAAATAATAATATGAGAATTCAGTTATATGTAAAATAATAAATTATAAAAATTACATAGATAACATAGATTACATAGATAATCACTTTAAACTCTTATTATTGTTAAGATAATAAGAGTTTTAAACTAATTCTGTCTTGTTTTTAGAAGAAAACACAAAATCCAGAATCTACCCACAAACAATAAATAAATGCATAATAAATAAATTTAAAGAGAAATTCAACCAATACATTAAACGAACGTTTTTGTCCCATTTTGTGAAGTACCTTAAAAAAACAATCAGTTATTCTAGTATTAAAGAGAAGAAAAATATGTTTTAAAATTATATAAATTATATAAAGGAAATTAATGATTATATGCACTATATAAATTATTAACAACAATAATAAAAACCATAAATAATAAAAATTATAATAGTAAAGTAGATAGAATATTAAAATATATAAAATTTTACATATCTAAAATACCCACATACCTACTAAAAACAAAAAAAAAAAAAAATGAAACAAATAAATCAAATAAACCAACCATATCAAATCACTAAATAACTAATCTCCAAAAAATTAATTCCAATTCAAAAACTTGTGTCATTTTTCACCTAAAAGATCAAGTGTTCAATAAGCAGGAGGCCTTTATTTGAGGAATCTTTTTGCGTCACCTGTTCTGCTCTTCCTTTCATGTTCTGCTTCTTTTTCTGGCTCGCAAACGGCTCACTATCTATGTGATAATACGTGCCCACTCCAGCACCGAGCCCGATGGTCAGACCTTGTGCCTGCTTTCAGCTAGGTGGTGAAGGACTAGAAGCCGAGGATGTTTCTGTTTGACAGCTCAGAGTTCAGTACTGAGCAGGCCTTTGGCGTACAGAGCCTGGGACAGCACACAAACAGAGGACATAAACATGTCGAGTTGAGTGTGCTGAGTGTGAAACTGCATGTAATGAATTTAAGGTTGTTCAAACACACACTGTAATGCATATCTTTTCATAACCACAGTTATAATTTGATTAATACTTACCTATTCATGATTACAGTTTTCATAATGCAATGCGTATGTGTTTTAATGCTTTATACTCTTCAAAAGTGTAACTTTGTATAGTATGTATAATGTATTAGTGGGCATCAGCACCTTGGTTTCTCAGTTATTTCACGAGTTTCGGAGACAACTGTAATAATACAGTAAAAATAGAAGGCCCGGTGGAAAAGATGGTGCAATTGGTTCTGAAGGTTTTGCGCGCTCAGGATTTAAGATTAAACGACCGACTGTCAGAGGGTGTGATGCTTTTCCAGGTGAATGATTTTTAACCTGAGGATAAAAGTCAAAAAGACAAGCTCAGAGGATGTGCTATTAACATTAATGATTTATTCTTTGTTGAAAGAGTATAAATAAAAATCCCACTAAGGTAATTTTGATTGGGGTAATTCTTCTAAGGTGCAGCTGAGAAATTATTTCACAAACATGTTACTTTAGTAAATATTTAGACTTTTTTATATGTATGTATATATATATATATATATATGGATGTATATATATATATATAAATATATATATATGTATATGTATATAAATATATGTTATAGTTTGTATTTATACCTATTTCTATATATTTTTATAGACATATGCTGGGGGGGATATATATATATGTTCCTATGGTTATCCTATAGCCAGTCTCGCTCTATGTGGGTTTTCATACCAGTTATGCTGTTTTTATACTTTATATATCCCCTTTTTCCCTATGCTGTTATTGTTTATATGTGTATATATATATATATGCTATATAACATATATGGTCTATTATTTTTAACATTTTTTATATAGCCTTGTAAATAACAATAACTGGGTCCGCGTCGCTATCTTTTAATTTTTAAATACAGTTACAAATTAACCCTGCATTTATAAAATTATAAACTGCCCCCTGGCCCTAATCTAATTCCTTGATTCAGTTCATCACACAAAGGCACAGTGCAAACACTTTGGGGGCGTTGCACATCTCAACGCATGCAAATCCACTTAAAAAAAAAACAAAACAATAATATTGTATTTATATATATATATATATATATTTATATAAATATATATATATATATATATATATATATATATATATAACATATATATATATATAAATAATTTTATATAATTTTAAATAATTATATAATATATAACTAATTTTTTATTTTTACATTTTATATTTTTCAAATATTTTTAAACATTTTTTTGTACCTTTTTTAATTTTTTTATTTTTTTTTAAGCTTTAGTTATTTTGTGTATTTTAAGTTAAAAAAAAATGATGAAAAGAAATGTCGTTTTGGCAGCTAAGATGAAATACGGGTGTTTTTTTAAGTTTTCCCCTCTTGATTTTATATTGGTTGGTTTTAAATTTGTATATATTTCAAAAGTAACAAAAGTTGATTCTTTTTTTTTTATGATTTTTAGTCTTTCAGTTAGCAAATGACCTCTCCCCCTCCTCAAAGAGTTGATGGACTTGAGAATCATCATCACTTATCAATCAAAGAAAAACTCAAACACTTTGGCTTGAAGAGACACAGAAGGCGCTTTAGAGTGAGAAACTGTCCAGGTTGATGCTCACAGATGGCCGCAGAAAAAAAACCCCAGCCTCCGTTTCTGCTGGCGTGGATTAGAGAGAGAGCGCTGTGGTAGGGATATGAACAGATTTGACCTCAATAATAACTGAAAGGACGGCTGAAAGTTTCCCCCGCAGCTCATTGTAGACAGGTTATTAATTTTTATCATGAAAGATTGGCAAAGGACCTCTGAGAAAAAATCCAACACTGATTGTCGCTGGATTTACCACACTCAGTAGAGCGGGTGAAGGTTAAAGGAAGCTGCGTATAGAACATGTGTTGACTGAGATATTTTGCAAAGATACTGTACTTTATCTCCTTTGCGGTTGGCTTTAACTGATTTTATTTTTCTATGTGTCTGTTTGTTTGTTTATTTATTTTTGTTTGTTTATACTAGTTTGTGATGTTTGTATCATTAAGATTGTTGTGAAAAAATAAATAAAGTATTTTTTTTTAATTCACTGAGTTTTCCATAAACACAAAACATGTAAATACCAATTTTTATATAAGGAATGAATCAAAAAATAATATAATAAGTGTTAAAAACAATGTGAGTCAATATTTTTAAATTTAACCTAAAAAGCATTGTGTAATAAAGTGAAAACTACCTTTCGAAAATTTAGGGTCAGTAAGATTTTTAAAAATGTTTTGAACTTCTCTTCTGCTCAACAAGGCTGGCATTTATTTGATCAAAAATACAGTAAAAAATGTGAAATATTATTACAATTTAAAATAACTTCTTTCCATGTCAATCTCTGTTAAACTGTAATTTATTTCTGTGATGCAAAAAGCTGTTATTTTAGCATCATTACTCCAGATTTTCAGTGTCACATGATGTCTTCAGAAAAAGCTCATTTCTAATATGATGATTTACAGGAAGCTCATTCAGTCTCCGGGGTTTCAAAGTGTTTCAAAGTTTTTAACTTTTATATCTTTGTTAAAAATTGTTATACATGTGTATAATTTCATTTTTCTTTCTTTTAAATAAAATTAAAGTTAAAAAAACTGTAACGTCATAAAAAGGAAACCCCCTATAAAAAGAAACTATTTTTTAAAGAGAATCTTTGTGAACAATTAAAACCCGATTGTTTTTCAATGTCACGTTAGATAAAATAAATGCGTCTGGGTGCCTGAATAAAAGTATATTTTTTAACAAAAAACGAAGTCCTCATCTCAAACTTTATATTTTTTTTTTTAGGTTTATTATTGTTATAAAAAAGGTAAGAAAGAGAGGTATTAAAAGGTTAATTCCCCCTCACATACATTTTTAATGTGCCTTTGTGCGCGTTCGCCTTGCCTCCAGCTTGAATATTAAAACTTGTGTTGTAAAATTCCCATGTAATTTGTTAGTTTAAAAAATGAATTTTAACTGCGGTTTCCGTGAAGTGCCCACTCCTGAATAAGGTTTTTCTGAAAACAACAGATAGTCCTCTAAAAACTCACGCGGTTTTCCAGTTATTTTTTTTTTTTTCAAGTCACTTTGTGTTCTGCCACCCTGTATTACAGTTTTCAATTTTCCCCCTTCACAAAAATAATTTAAAAACCTTAGATGCACTTATTTAGCTCTTCCAAGGATTACAACTACATGTATTTGTAGAGGCATCCCAGTTTAAAGATTTTCGCCACCAGAGTTTGCTGTTTTTTCCGGAGTTTATTTAACTTCAGTCAGACACAAAACTCCCTTCCGCTAGAACGAAAGATCCTGAGGAATGTCCCAGTATAGTGACTCCAATTTCCAATCTTTCAATACAAATTAGCACTAAAATACATTTGTTTTTTTTTTTTTCAATTAATTTTTTAAATTTTTTTTTTTTTGGAGACATTTCTGTCTTCCCACCCTCTGTCAATTATCTACTTATACATGAACCAACCGGCTTTTTGGTTTAATAAAAACAAAATTAAAAATTTATTTAATGAAGATGCACATTTATTAACCAAAAATGTCAGGTCACCTTATATAAGCAAGCCTCTCCTAAGTGAATATTGTAATTTGAAAAATTTTCATTTCTGTTGTTTTTAAACCAGGTCATCCAATTCACACAAAACCCCTATTATGTTACTACCAAGGCTAAATTTTTGTACAAGTTCCACATTTTTGTATAAAATTAATTAACCCATTAAACGGGAAAAAACCCATTTGAAAACTTTGCTTATTTTAAAACCAAAAAAACCAACCACGCTTGTTTAACAACCAAAAACAACCTTAACCCAACGTAAACAAAACCAACATTGATACAAAACCCCCCAATTTTTTTTTCCCAAATTCAAAAAACACTAATCTTTTCTAGAGTTTTGAACAGAAAAGTTTAATACATGTGGTCCCCTTCATCACAATGGGCAAATGACACCTACCCATGTTACAAATTTCCATGAGAAAGTTTTGGTTGTCCAATAACCACCAATTCACAACGTGTTGTACAAATAAAACAGGTGAGGAGAAAATCTCATTCTTTTTGCACCCCCAACACCCAGTGGGGACCCCATCCCAATCACCAACAAATAAGTCCCCCCAACAGGATAAACAAGCTCAAAATCAACCAACAGCAAGGGGGGAAACACGCCGGAAACACATTTTTGTGTTTTGTTCAGCACCCTGGGGGGGGGGGTTAACAAAACCTAATAACCCCCCCCCACCCCCCCCCCCCCTCCCCGCCCCCCCCCCCCCCTGGGAGGGTTAAAGGGGGGAAGAGGGAAAAAAGGGGGGGGAGGGTAAAAGAAAAACCCCCCCCCCCCCCCCCCCCCCCCCACAGGTGGAGGTCCCCTTTTTATGTTTGTCCCCTCACCACCTCACCCTCGTCCCAAACTCCGGACACCTAAACTCACCCCCAATGAGAGACGGTTTCTTACTTTAATGCTTAACTGAGAAATAAGGTCTTGATGTATAAAATTAGCCCTCTGTGCCAATTAAATATTTCACGTGTAATATTATAAATGTTGTCAAATGTACTGATTTTGGTACTGAAATTGTAAAAATATGACGATGGCAGCATTTGCCGCTAGCATTTTGAGCGGATTCTTAAACAGCTCTGATTGCAAGGCCATATTTTTAATTGTTTAACAATGGGGGCCCTGGATGTGTATGTACATACTTTAAATAAAACAACACGAATGGCATGTGTATAAACCACGGTTTTCAACGTATGAAGGGTGACATTTTTGGGAGAAAACAAAGTGAACAAAAGAAAAACCTCCACCGAGACGCCGAATTAGTCCATTTTGTGCATATTCATTAAGGAGACTGGGTTACATAGGATTGGACATGTGAAAAAGGGCTCATCCAAACACATGTCCAAATTACTCTAACATCAAACAAAAAATACCAGACAAAATGGCACTAAAATAACAAGGGTAGTTTTAATAACCGACTATATGAGGGAAGAAAATGGGTTCAGTAAGATTGTTGGGAGTAATCGATTAGAATTCTATTCATCAAGTAATCCTGAAAAAATATTTATATCAGGGAATAGGTTCAGAATTTCAATACATCAAATAATCCAGAAAAAATATTAATACCACAGAACAACATAACAAAACAAAAAAAAAACAGAAAAAAATCTATCATGGTTTCCTACAAAAATATTGGGCACAGCACAACTGATTTCACATTGCACTAATTCAGAACTGTTTTCTTGAGCAGCAAATCATCCTATTCGATGTTTCTGAGATCAGTGACATGAAGACTGGAGTAATGATGCTGCCCTACAGCTCCCACCGCAGAAATAAATTACAGTTTAGACATATATATCAGATACAATCGTTATTTAAATTATAATAATATTTCAATTTTTACTGTATTTTGATAAAATATAAATCGACTCATTCAAAAATCTTTTTCGACCCAAATAAAGCCATGCAAGCAGATGGGTTGTGTCTCTCACCGTGCGTAGTATTGAATCGCGGTCTCCAGTTACGCCGTCCTCCGCAGCTGTCCCTGCAGAAGCACAGGGCAGATTCATCAACGACAGATAACACATGAGGAAGGAACCGAGGAGAGACAACACACAGTCAAACATCCCACAGCTCCGGGGTCAGCCACACTGATCGAGACAGTCACAGACATGAGGCCTCACCTGGCCAGGCTTGGAGCCACGGCGTTCCAGAGAACTGCATGAGAACTCCCGGCTTCACAGGATCACAGCCGTCAGAAGAAGAGCCCACGTCGGCTCTCCGTTGGCCTTCCCATGACCAAACACCTGACAGACCAGATGGCACAGTCACAGTGGATGCTTACGTGTAGAATAACACTGAGATATGTTCATTGATTCAAAAGACATCGAACATAGTAAAAGTTATTGTTACTATAATAAACCATGGTAATCTGGTATTAACAAACATCAAATACTCTGAAAGCTTCTTATAACAAAACTAAAACTAATAAAATATGTATTTTTTTAGTAAAATGCACAAGTTTCAACAGTAAAAATTCCCAATCAATTTAGAAACCTAACTAAAACTAAAACTAATAAAATATGTATTTTTTTAGTAAAATGCACAAGTTTCAACAGTAAAAAAAAAAATTTTTGGAGACTGAAAAGTTCAAAAAAGTGTTTTTATTGTTAAATAAAACCAAAACTATTCTAATTTTATTTTTTATATAAATTTGATAAAATGCATATGTCCCTGATTCAAAATTCAATAGCAAAAATGAAACCATTAACCCCTTAGCTGCCACCCCAATAATTTAGAGAATGTTTCTGAAAAATGAAAGCCATGTGTCTAAATATGTTATGTTCCAAATTTGAAGTTGATATTTAAAAAAATCGATTTTAGATACAAATTTAGATAAAAAAATAAATATATTTATTTTATTTAGTCGTTATACCAAAAACAGCCCTTGGGTGACACTCAAACTTCATAGAATTTTTTAAAATGCATTTTTCTGTCACAAATGTATAAATTTCTTTCAGAATATTGATTCGATCACAAAATAACCAAATATGGAATCTTGAGACTCAGACTTTTCCGACGATATGCATTTTGTCAGGATTATATAAATGTTTGATTATATAATGTCGTAATACATTTGGTCATATGACACTTGTTTGATTTCAAAATGGTTTCACAGGATGAATTTTGAGTTTTTAAGCTTTCAAATGTTAGCTAATTTATGAGGATTACTAAAATATGTGACAGGGAAAAAAGACAACGAAAAAAAATGCCAAGCTGAAATAAAATATAAATATCAGATGAAAAACTTCAACTTAGATGACTGATTTAAAATACGTTTAATATGAAGTACTGAAATTACTTAAACTTAAAGCTTAAAAACAAAAACTAATATATGACTGGCATATGCACATAAAATTACTAAAACTAAAATTAAAATGAAGCCTGAAAAACTAAAAGCTAATTCTAAATATCATATATTATAGATATATGATATCATAGGATATCAGGCATATCTGATGCGTTCGTACCTGGAGGAAGGGCACGATCCCGTCCCGCGCGATGGCCTGCAGCAGCCGGGGGGCGCCGGTGAGACTCTGAAGCCCCGCCCCACAGCAGGAGAAGAACGAGCCAATCACGATCACCCAGGGCGAGGGCCAGGACAACGTGCCAATCACCAAATTCCCTTTAACAGAGTCTCCAAACCTAATGAGCCACAACAAATAATATATAGGTAAACAAAGGTATTTCTAAATTAAACCACTTTATAATAATACCTTGAGCTATTGAATAAAATATATAAATATTTTATGATTTTTTTTTTTTCCAACACAGCTTGTTGAAATGCATTCTGGGATCCGGGAAGTGATACTGCATTAAAATTTGTTCAAAATTAGGAATCTTAGGAGGAAGCATATTGCTGCCCATAGTATAATGAAAAATTAGAAATTACCTGTAAATTTAACAAATATGATTTTATAATAGTAACAATAATTCAAGCAGCATTAGTATTTAGAATTAAAAAAAAAAATACATTTTATAAAATGTATCTTTCGCTGATTCAAAATTCAATAGCAAAAAGTGTTGTAATTGCTACATAAAACCAAACTAAAAAAAAAAAATTAAATTAACAAATTAATTGTTAATTGAAATAAAGCTGAAATAAAACATAAATATTAAATGAAAAACCAAATGAAAAATAAATAACATTAAAAAATAAAAAATAAAATATTGCTATTGTAAATCAGTTTTCATAATTTAAATAAAGCTGAAATAAAATATAGGTAAACAAAAATATTTCTAATTTAAATCACTTTATACTGACACCTAGCAGTACTGAATGAAGAATAAAAATATTTAGTTTTTTTTTCACTGAAAATTGCTAGTAAATTTCACAAATAATTGCAAAGAAACAGCAAGTAACACTGAATCAAACATGACATTTTGAGGTAGAAAGACTGAAATGTTATTGTTTTGCAAAATTAACTCCAATAACCCTTTTTTTTATTTTTTTTTACAGTGTATCTGTGCATCTTTGGAACAACCAAATGCTGTCTAGGTAGGCAGCGCACTAGGTTTGGGAACAAACACCATCATTTTCCCGTGATTTAATCTTGAGATATTGCATGCTGTATAAAGAGTTGATTGACCGCAGTGCAGAGCTGCTCACAAACAGGCTTCGCACAGAAATCAGCTGTTATTTAAAGTAGATTCCCAGTATGTTTATCCAGGAAAATGAGGATGTTATGAGTGGAAAAGGAGAAGCAGAAGCGCTCACTTGTCTCCTGAGCAACAAAACCTCTAAGAAAACAACAGAACACCAAAAAGCATCACAGACTCTACAGACACACACTAATGCTTCAGGCACTGAGCTTCAGCATTTTAGTATTGATTTGATTATGATCACCGCAAAGCAGGCACTCGAGTTTCAGTACATTTTAGCATTGATCTGACTGTGATCACATGTTACATGGCTGAATATCATATATAAGGTGTCAGGACAGGTCTAGATATCATGATACAGATGATGGTGGTGGCTATGCGGTATGGCGCAGGATGGTGCCGATGGGAATGGACCTCTGAGCGTCTCTCAGATCCCCGGATCTGTTGGATCCAGCCATGATGCCTGCACAACAGAGAAGGACCGAGGAACGATATGAGAGAGTTTAAGAAGCTGAAATAAAATTCTTATCATTCAGATGAGAAAAAATCTGAACTGCTGAATAACGGAGTTGAGGGATACATTACAAATATTCAGAATGTAGCTTTATTTATTGTAAAAGAAAACCAAAACTAAAATATAAATATCAGATGAAAAAACTAAACTTTAATGAATAACTGAAATAAGTTGAAGCTCAGAAATGAAAAAAAAAAAAGCTAAAAATGAAAAAAAAAAAAAAAATCTAATAAAAATGATTAAAGCACATAAAAAAACTACTAAAACTTAAACTAAATTTAAAATTAAATCTGAAAATATAAAAATAAAAGGTAATTTAAAAATATTAATTAAATAAAAAAATAATTATAATTAAAAACATGAATTAATACTATAATGTATACTATAATACTATAAATAATTCTAAAATAACACTGCTTAGAGTTAAATAAGTTTCTGTTAATTTCCAGTTCAAACTGTTCATTTAAATGAATCAGTTTAAAGAAAACAATTCAAAAATGTTCAATGAAAAGAGTTTATAATCAATTAACCTTTTTAGTATATATATATATATATATATATATATATATATATATATATATATATATATATATATATATATATATATATATATACATACTGCAGGTATAAAGGTATATATATAAGCTATATATAGATTATATAAGTGTTTACTGTATTTATTCAGACACCTTGCACACATTATCACAGTTTATTTGCTATGGTTTAGAAAACGGTAATAAAATATAACAAGAACTCAGGAGTTAAACTGTACGGTCAGAAATCAAATTCATCTTTGATAATGTCAAATAACACTTAAGCAAAACATGCAAAGAGTCTGAATCATTTATTTATCGGTTTTACTAGTAATCCACTGTATGAAAAATTTTGGGGTATAATATGTCACAGTTTACTTTATTTTTCTTTCCTCACTTACATAAATGAACTATAGTGTCCTGCACTCACTAGTAAAAAAAATATAAAAAAATTATATCTGGTGTCTCAGCCACTTTTGACTTTATATAAACTGTTTCCTTGTATTCATTTAGTAGAAAAATGCTGATTATTTAGCTAGATGATTTCTGTATTTTCATCAAACACTTCTACAATTGTACCGGAGCACTAAACCAGTCTGGAAGTCTCTGGGGTATATTTGTAGCAATAGCTTAAAATGCATTGTATATCAAATGATTGATTTTTTTCTTTATGCCAAAAATCATTAGGATATGTTATGCAAAGATCATGTTCATGAAGATATTTAGTAAATTTCCTACTGCAAAAATATATCAAAACTTCAGTTTTGATTAGTGATATGCATTGCTAAGAGTTTCATTTGAACAACTTTAAAGATGATTTTCTCAATATTTTGACTTTTTTGCACCCTCAGATTCCAGATTTTCAAATAGTTGTATCTCCGACAAATATTGTCCGATCCTAACAAACCATACATCAATGGAAAGATTATTTATTATAAAATGACACTTAAGACTGGTTTTGTGGTCCACGGTCACAGTTCAACTCAAACGACTGTTTAAGTAAAATGCTCCTCTGAAAACAAAATAAATATTGAGGTATATATTGATTACATCTCCAGCTCTAAAGCTCAAGTCAAACATGCGGGTCTCTTCTGAAAGCTCAGTCCATGTTGTTACAGTAAGGTTATGTCCTGAAACACTATCGCCGTAAGTTTGCATCGCCAGCGCCCTGCTGAGCTGGACGGATCTGAGAGAGCATTCAGATAAGACAGATCACCCCTCAGATCAAACTAGTTTAGCTTAAAGTGAACTGCAGAGAGATCTCAGAGTGAGTAGTAACGGATGTGACGCTACCCGACGGAGGGGAAGTGGATCTCACCACCAGCAGTGTGAAGAAGGTGGTGATGTCATTGGCGCACGCGACGGCATGTATTTGTCCTGGAGATCGATACCAGCCGCAACCGACGGGTAACGGCCTTCTCCACCAGCATCCCAGCAGGACCGTGAAGCTTCCCCCACATGTTCTCTGTGCAAATCAAAGAACAGCTCAAGATCGCACTCGCTTCAACGAAGACAAGCTTTCGTTTCAACATTTGGTTAAATAGTATCTGTATTTGAGAAACCTAATTAATCAAATTCACATCAGTCTGAAACAGGGTTGCAAAACGGTGGAAAATTTCCAGTAAATTTCAGAAATATTCCAGGATTTTTTTTAGAAAATTACCGGAATTTTTTCACCCCTTTGCAACCCTAGTCTGAAAACATGGAATTAAATTCATGGAAATTTATTAGATGTACTCAGAAAAACAGATTTCACTTCAGTACAGGGCTGGGCGGTATGGACAAAATATTATCACAATATAGTGTTTTCCACATCATACGATATCTATATTTATCACAATATTAATAAACCATAAACAAAATAAAGGAAATAAAAATGTAAAATTAATTTATTTGTTCATTAATAAAATCAAAATACAAAGAATATCAAACTGATAACTCACATCAGCAACAAACCCATATTATTTTTCCCTAAATTCTGTGTTTTTTATGATTTAATTTTATGATTTTTTTCCTGAGTGTTTTATGATTTAAATTTATCATCAAATTTATCATAAAAAATGGTATCTAATGAAATTAATGAATGCAACATTAACAATTTAATTAATCTTTTAAAATGTAATCAAATGAAAATAACAATTAATAACAACTATTTTTGTAAAATAAGATGCCGCACTATGAAAAATTATTATTATTATTATTATTATTATTATTATTATTATTATTACACTGTAAATTTTCACCTACTTCAAAATAAAAACTTAAGTTAGTTGTTGCTGTCTTAAATTTTTAAGCTGAACAAGTCATTTGAATTTAAATTATATTAAAGTGACTTAAAATTGGTTTAAATAATTGATTAGTTAAACTGATAAACTTGACTCACCAATCATATCATTTTTTACAGAGTGGCATACAATAGTTATATATTTCTGTAATAATT
>NC_056595.1:23630696-23630851 GCF_018340385.1 Cyprinus carpio
ATCATATTATATTTCCATATGGGCAGTAAAATATTTTTTATCTTTTGAAATAAAGTAATATTTCATTCAGCAAAGACACAATAAATTGATCAAAAGACATTTATAATGTTACAAAAGATTTCTATTTCAAATAAATGCTGTTCTTTTGAACTTTC
>NC_056595.1:23631723-23631834 GCF_018340385.1 Cyprinus carpio
TAGATATTTATCACTATTTATTTAAAAATTTTATCTTTACACATTTTACACCATCTGGGGTCTTTTTTCATGTGGTTTGAATTGGTTGTAAATTTTATGCTTTTTTTTTTT
>NC_056595.1:23632064-23632366 GCF_018340385.1 Cyprinus carpio
GAATAATCAAAATGTTTAAAGTCATTAATAAATCCATAATTATTGTCCATCCTTTAATAAACCGACAGATGATAACCAGTAAAAATAATTGTAAAAAAACAAAGATGAAACAGTGTGATGTGCAGATACAATGATTGACAGAATGAAATGAATGAGCAAACTTAATTTAGAAGCTCATTTAAATACAGGATCAGTTCATTTGCACAATATTAAATGTCATAATAATAACATATTTATAATTTGAATAATTATTTGTATATATGGGAGTTTGCAGCAGTGACAACAGCATTCTGTAAACAAAC
>NC_056595.1:23637488-23640133 GCF_018340385.1 Cyprinus carpio
CACATAAAGACCAGACAGTGGCTCTGCTGGTTTATGATCCTAAAACCCTCATATTGTGTGTCAGAAGTTTCTCCATCGACTGCTAAAACCAACGATCCATCTCGGATACTGTACACTACTGTTAAATGTTTGGGATCATCCATACACAAATGTAATATATGTACATTAAGTTTCCACATATGAAGTATATTGTATGCAGAAGTAAAAACATATATAAAACCTATATTAAGAAGTGGAACAATTTAATGTATTAACATGAATATCCAGCCCATACTAATGTGTTTATGTATGTGTAAAACATTAAGAATGTAGTATGTATATCCATCCTAAAACCCATCAATAAATGTTGATATTATACAAGTAAATATTATAGATAGACATGTATTTAAAAGAATTATTACAAAAACATATAAACATACAGATTTTGTATATATGTTGTTTTAGCCATTTATATAAATAAAATATATTGATTTACATTTTGTTGTGACATGATACCATATAAAAGGTATCATCACTATATATATATAATTCATACATTTTAATATGGGGATTTTTATATCTACGGGGAACTACCATATTAAAATTATATATGCATATAGGTAACATATATGGCAAAATCTTAATATTGTTGTCATAAAAGAAGCATCTTGTTGACAAATGTTGGCTATGTTTAGAAGCTCATTTAAATACAGGATCAGTTCATTTTGCATGATAAGATAAGCACCAGTGCTCTGAGATTGTTTATAGTGCTGTGAGTTTAACACTTCATCACTGTGACACACACAACAATCTTCATCCAACATGACCTTCATCATCATCTTCATCTGGACTCTCACGAAAGCGTTTGCTCAAGGTTTGTGCAGCACAAGTTTGATATCAATTCATTTCTTCAAGTATATTGTCAAAGTTTTGAGTTGATTTTCTTCTTGTTGTGTGTTTCAGAGTGTAGAAGGACAGATCAGCGTCCTCCAGAGTCCCTCAACAGCAGCTCAACCAGGAGAAACAGTGAAGATCAGCTGTAAAACCAGCACAGATGTGAACAGGGATAAAGATGGAGATGATTATATATTCTGGTACTTACAGAAACCTGGGCTTCCTGGCTTCCTGATTCGCTATGCAAAAAAGCTTGAGTCCAGGAACTGCTCTAGATTCAGTGGCAGTGGATCTAACAGTGATTTCACTCTGACCATCAGTGGAGTCCAGACTGAAGATGCTGGACATTATTACTGTCAAGAATTTACACTGTAAGAACAAATTCTGATGGTTGTTGTGTGAGGGTGATATGTGTTCACACAGTGATAAAGAGTGGTACAAAAAGCCTCGGTCAGTCAGAGTCACAGTGACTGAACTGATGCTGCAACTGCTCGACACTATCACACACTACTGACACACAGAGACCAAACACAGAACACGCAGGCTTTAAACTGGAGTAGGGTAAAATCAGCTCTATTAGACTGTGATCTGTCCTGTGACAGACGGGTTTGACTCAACTATGTCAGATCAGAGAAAACAGCAGCATCAAACTAATATCAAATCAAAAAGACAATAGCAGCACCAAGGTTTTTTTTTTTTTTTGTACATTATTGTACACTCATCTCATTTAAAGTCCTTATAAGTAAAGTCATTGTGTAGCAGCATTGTGTTTTCGTTCACAAAAATCTAAATCTAACCTTTAAATATTTGTAATGCTGAGTGGCTTGCTCCCTTTTTTTTCTATAGTCATGATCTTTGTGTTCTTTGTTCCTGGACTGTTTCTTGCTGCCCCCTGTTGGTCACTGATCTGCACCACATATTCACCCTACATTTAAATCAAACAAAAATGAAGACGTTTGAAAAAAATATATTTTTTGTATTTTGCACAAAAATGAAAATCATACATGACTGAAATGGCATGAGGGTTAGTAAATACAGTGATAATTAAGTACCATTTTTGGGTGAACTGTCTAATAAAGGTGCTATATATGTGTGTGATATATTTATACACATGTTCGAGTTTTAACAAAGTGTTTTCCTCAGCATTTCCAGCACTGCATCAACTACTGATGAACATCAATTTTTTATTCAAAGTATTACTGGGTTATTTAACCATGTATTGTCTTTGAAAGGCTTTTCTACGTTCAAACCGTTAAAATGCACAAATTCATGTAATTTTTTATTTACATGTAATGCAGAACTTCTTTCACCTAATATATATTTACTTAATATATAAATAATATGTTAATGATCAAGTATCACATTTGCATGTTCATGTTTCTCTGAAGTTGGTTAATAGTCACATGACATGCAGGTAAACAAATAAAATGGAATATATTTTCTTTTATTTGCATTTTTATATCAATGGTACAAGATTCATGGTGCATAAATCAGTGTATGATAAGCATGAGTTAGGTCAAAAATGAATCTAAAACTAGTCCTGATTATATTATCTAAAATTTGTGTAATGTAGTGGATTATGTTTTCTACTAAAATTGTATCAAGTAATTTGGAAACAGTAACAGCGATTCCCACAATTTGTAGGAAATCTACCCAGCTCTGATTATAGATATGTATAGAGATCTATGGTCACTGACAGATATTCCATGTCACCTGACGAATGTGTCTCTTGTCTTTTCTCGAATGCATAGTTCAATTCGGGGTCACAACTG
>NC_056595.1:23641133-23646636 GCF_018340385.1 Cyprinus carpio
TATCATTATTTATTTATTTATTTTCTTCTTATTCTAGTTACAAAAGTGATTTAGTCAAGAGCAATGAGAGATTTTCTCTTACTGTTGTTTTTTTTATTAACATGAATGGCAGACAGGACAAATATTGGACAGCTTCCTCTTTAAGACCGAAGTCCGGATCCAATATACTGTTGCATATGCGCTTTCTCTCGCAACTGTTTACAATCCCTTAAGACCTAAATGACTGTGTTTATGAGGATACTTGCAAAGCCAGGCATTTGGACGCGTATAAGTGTTTATGCAATCGTTCAAACCCAATATAGCGGGAAAAATGCTCAAGAGCTCTATTAGCAGCTGATGCGCGGCTTACGCACTCCTCTCACACAGAAACAGATACAGCGTGTGCATATAGCTGTGTTGTTTGTGTTTCAACGGTCTAAAATCAGTTGTTTCAAACTGCAGTGCTTAAAAACACGTGCAAACACTGCAACGTGACGTGAGCGCGCGCATGCTGTTATTCACGTGTCTGCCTGCATCCCCGTGAAATGCATGTAAGACTGCCGTCATTCAAATGATGAAAAAGTATTGCTGTAAACAATGTATTTTGCGGCACCATGAAAAAAACGATAGAGCATAATATGAAATGATAGACTTTTAATTTTGTCCATCCGATATATATCGTCATATCGAATGCCCTAAGTAAGACTTACTAAAACATGATTCTCTTTTGCTTTGTCATCTCTTGTTCTTTCCCACAGGTGATTGTGTACTCGGGTGACAGGGCCTTTGAACACTATTACGAACCTCTTAAAGGAAGAGTTCACTTCAACTCCCCTGACCCTAAAAACGGTGATGCCTCCATGAACATCATGGGTCTGAAAGCCACAGACACAGGCACCTATCAGTGCAAGGTGAAGAAGGTTCCTGGTATCAGCAGCAGGAAGTTCCTCCTTACCGTCATGGGTGAGTAAAAAATATTAGCTTGTAAATGCCACTTTTGGCTAAATAAGTTATCTCGACAACCAATCTCTTACCCTGTTTATACAAAAATGCTTGCCTTATTTGGCGTTGTTTTGAGAAATACTCTCCATTCTTTTTTTTTTTCTTTTCTTCTGGAAGGTGAGCTATATAACTTAAGGGAAAGTCCTGAGTGACGATGTATTGATCTGCACCATAAACGCACAATAAAATTTGATTTCACAGGCTCTCTGACATGCCTTTCAAGGTATGCATTGATCACTGTCAACAGCAAGTGTCATATCAGTGCTGCATCGTGTGTGAAATATCACCTGTTCCTTGTTGTGATGACTAGTGCCAACACAGAAACACCCTAGGCAAACAAGGCCATCAGAAGCAACTCCCCAAACATTATGACGACAGTGATACGTCCTGAAACTCAATAACCAAACAACAGAGATGTCTATTTTCATTGCAGATGCATGATTAAAAATAGAAACGAATCAGGAAATAGAAGAAGAAAGGAACAGGGAAAAGGTTTTTAATAGAGGTGGATTCCCAGCATTAAATGGACAGTCCACCAAGTGATCTGTGTGGTGTGCTTATATTTTTCAGTGTAGCCAGAAAGATTATTTATTTATTATGAATAGGATTGTCAAAAATATTGGTCAGTTAAAACAATAAAGTTACATAAAAACAATAAATTACATTTTAAAAATATATATAAAATAGAAAGGTTATTTTAAATTGGAATAATTTTTTAACAATATTATTATTTTTACTGTATTTTTGATCAAATAAACACAGCCTTGGTGAGCATAAGACCTGAAACGTTTGAACATTTATTTTTTTATATTATTATATTATATTATTTACCTTATTTAATGGAGTGTTCAGTTACATTTAGTTTTTACTATGGTATCCAGATTCGAAAGATGAAGTAAAAAAGTGAAAGTGAAGTGGCTGACTGACTGACATTAGTATCAATTCATGAACCAGTGATTGTTTAGGCAAAAGACTTTATTGGACTTAAAGTCCATTAATTTATTAAAGTGAAGGACTGTTTGGCAAGAGCTGACCCGGTGATTGGAGGTGGACCACAGTAAGACAGATGGAAGGACACAGGTTGGTTGTGCTCTCAGCAGTTGATGAATGCAGCTGTTCTCTGTTCGCCTGTTCCCTTCATAGTCCCCCCTTATCCTATCGCTGATGACCACGGGGACTCTGTACCTGCATTCAGAGCAGATGCTGTCTGGCTGTGTGCATTTTTATTTAATTTTTCTTATTATTTAAATTTCTTTTTATTTAATTTAATTTAATTTAATTTTTTATTCTATTTTTATTCTATTTTATTTGTATTTTTATTTTTTATTATTTTTTTTATTTTATTTCCCAAAATCATGACACAAAACCAGTTTGCGTACAGGGCTAAAGCACACACACACACACACACACACACACACACACACTCATTAGTGCACACGTGCATGGGTCATGCAAGCGCATGTTTGCTGCTAAGGGGAGTGATCACACTGACAGCAGCGCTCTGCTTTCCATATGCAAGCGGGACACAGCCTTTACACATTACTGATAATATTACATGATGTTTTCCATTTATTCTGCACATACAGCACATGCCGAGTCCCCCGGCGTACAGAGTTCTGCTCCAAATAAAACATATATATACTTTGCGTCTCTGTCAGGCTGATGTAACACACACAAGAATTGTTTCCTCATTTCACTCGCTGCCTATTTTTGTCTTCACGTATGTAGAAGCGGGCCGTAGGTGCCATCGGAGGAACATGATGCCATTATTTTCAGTAGTTGGAGTAATAAATCATGATATGGCTGCTGGCCTGTATTCTCCGCCATCGCTCATGATGTCTGTGAACGGCTGCAGGTCTCGCCCGCCGGGGCTTCAGCTACTTCACCAGGTTTGTTACTGTATGTGTGATTCTACAGAAAACACAAATAGAGCTGCTAGAAAATAAACAGGTGTGTCGGTTCTCTCATCAAAGCACCTCAGGACGAACCAATGAGCTTCACGCTCAGACTGCAGACGTCTGTTCGTGGAGGATCATGTTAGTGCACCAGATAATGTCCCCCTCATGTTCCACACCTGTATGACTCTATTCTGTGTGCAGAACACAAAGATGTTTGGAAGAAGATGGACAAATATATATATATTTTTCAAAATATCTTTATGTGTTCCTCAGAAGAAAGTAAGTGAGTTTTGGGATGACGTGAGCAGGAGTAAACAATGACAATTCTTGAGTGAAAAATACTTTTAAAAAAATAAATAGGCAATTAGAGAGAAGAAAAAAAATCTTTAAACTACATTATTAGTTTTGACATATAAATAGGATAAAAGAAGAAGAAAAAAAAAAGAGACAAATATTTGTTAATTATTATTATTATTATTATTAATAATAATTCTGACTAATAAATAGCCGATGAAAACAGCATAAATAATTGCATTTATTATTTATTACTAATAAATAGCAAAATAGTGACAAAAACAGACAGTTGTATTATTAATTTTGATCCATAAATAGACAAATAATGATGAAAAAGCATAAATAATTCCATTACTTACTAATAGTTTTACTTAATAAATAGACAAATAATGATGAAAAAGCATAAATAATTCCATTAATAGTTTTGACTAATAAATAGACAAATAATGATGAAAAACATAACAAATGCACTAATAATTTTGACTAATAAAATAGACAAATAATGATGAAAAAGCATAAATAAATGCATTAATAATTTTGACTAATAAATAGACAAATAATGATGAAAAAGCATAAATAATTCCATTAATAATTTTGACTAATAAATAGACAAATAATGATGAAAAAGCATAAATAAATGCATTAATAATTTTGACTAATAAATAGACAAATAATGATGAAAAAGCATAAATAATTGCATTAATAATTTTGACGAATAAATAGACAAATAATGATGAAAAATATAAACAATGTGCATTAATAATTTTGACTAATAAATAGACAAAATAAATTTATGAAAAACATAAATAAACCCATTAATAATTTTTGACGAATAAATAGACAAATTATGATGAAAAAGCATAAATAATTGCATTAATAATTTTGATGAATAAATAGACAAATAATAAATAATTGCATTAATAATTTTGACGAATAAATAGACAAATAATGATGAAAAAGCATAAATAAATGCATTAATAATTTTGACTAATAAATAGACAAATAATGATGAAAAAACATAAATAAACCATAACAACCCATCAATAATTTTGACGAATAAATAGACAAATTATGATAAAAAGTATAAAAAAAAGCATAAATAAAATTGTGACCCATAAATAGACAAATAATGATGAAAAAGCATAAATAATTCCATTAATAGTTTTGATTAATAAATAGACAAATAATGATGAAAAAGCATAAATAAATGCATTAATAATTTTGAATTAATAAATAGACAAATAATGATGAAAAAAACATAACAAACCGACAATACCTGACTAATAAATAGACAAATTATGATGAAAAAGCATAACAATTGCATTAATAATTTTGATGAATAAATAGACAAATAATGATGAAAAAACAAATAAACCCATTAATGATTTTGAATTAAATAGACACATGCCATTGCAAAAAGATAATAATTGCACAATCATTTTGATTATTAATTAACACAGCAATCCAAACTGTTTTTAGCAAATAACAGCACTGTTTTCAGTACTTTGACAAAAAATATGATTTCTATTATTAGTGTTACGATGAAATTCAGTGTAACTAAATGGGGAATTAAGTGTTCTTTTTATCAGCCAGCGACCCACCAAGGTGAAAGGAAAAGTTTTTATTAAATTGTACGTACTTGATCCCTAAATTCAAATACTTATCACAATTCTGCATGCTTGTTTGTTTTAGGAATTGAATTAAATTAAAACTACCAGCTGAATGAAGCGTAGCCTGGGAGTCGTGGTAGAGGTGAAAGGTGAGATAGAGAGTCAGCAATCAGCACATCCTATTAAGCCGGAATTTGACTCCATCATACAGGTACGCAAGGAAGTTCTACCGGGCGACATTGCCGTTTGTTTATCCTCGGCTGCTTTCGACCTCTATTAGCCGAGTCGACCTCTATTAGCCGTGTCGCAATCTTCTATTAGTCAGCGCTTGACCTGGAGAACAGCGCTGCAGTATTGATGGAGCCGCTGGTCGAGAAAACACAGCTGCTTCCTCGACTGGAAGGAGGTTTTGGCACTAATATCCCAGCGAAGCCTTATTGGAGCTGTCTCTCGTGTTCACTCGCTGTCCTGGTAATTTTCAGCCGTCACGTCTGGTTGTTTGCTACAAGGGTTATTAGATCCATTAATCAAGCATTATGAAGCATGTCTGAGGCTTTATTTGTCTTTGGTGGCATCACGTCATCCTTCAGGATTCATCATGCTGCTGGATGCGCCTTCAGTGTGATTCTGCTGTTATTGATCCAGAACAGCAACAAACACCGTGAAACTGCTTGTGATGTCTGATTAGACATATCATCTTTAAACTGAACCGTTTGCAAA
>NC_056595.1:23647539-23650650 GCF_018340385.1 Cyprinus carpio
TACACACACACATACACACACATTAAACACCTGAACGAACAAACTAACCAAAATGAGTCAATTAAAAACTGAAAAAACTAAAAAAAAAATTTTTTGAATTTAATTCTATAAAACAAAATCTCTCTCTCTCTTTCTATATTATTATTTTTATTATTAAAATTTTAAATGACACATCTGAACAAACTCACTAAAATGAGTCAATTAAGAACTAAATATGCATCTGTGAACACTTTTGACTGATGATTCAAATGAATCAATAACTCTTTTTTTTCAGACCGCTAATATTAATCAGATTTCTTATTGCTACTACTGTGGATACGTGAGCTGATTTAAGTTTATGAACACTGACTAACATTGCAGCTAATCTAACATCATTTGATTTAATAATACAGCGAAACAATTACACGTCTAATTGAGTCACTGAACATTCATCCGATTTGTAATTTCCTCTTTTATGATTCATCAGTCGTTTGCATTAGTGCTCGTCCTTTCATAACCCGTCTGAGATCTGGACGCTGTGGATTTCCTCTGGTCTTGTTATCAGAAGCTTGCAGCAGATATCTTCCTGCACTAATAATCTCTCCAGATACGCTGTGCCAGTGATCCCCGGCTCCGCTTTAACTGCAGACTCACGGAGAAGGAGGTGAAGGACACGAGCCGGCGCTAGCAAGCCAGCAGCTTAGGGACTTTAGAGGAGATACCTAAACTCTTCCTGGCGCAAGAGGAACGCTCTTCTCTTCAAACTCCTTCAGTTGTTGTCTCTGTGAAGCCATGAAAGGCTATTCACTGCTTCACCTCATCCAAAGAGTCAGACAAAATGCTTTAAAAGATTCAGTTACGGAGAATATCACAGATAGCATGAATAATTAAATGAACTGTTTTAAACAGACAATGTAGCACTAATGCTTAACAAGTGCTGGGAAGGTAACTAAAAAAAAAAAAAAATTAGGCTAATAAAAACAATTTTATAGCATTAAATAAATCCAATTAAATTTAAAGCGCCAGCCAGTGATCCCCCGCCCGCTTTAACTGACTCACGGAGAAGGAGGTGAAGGGACACGAGCCGGCTGGCGCCAGCAGCGGGTGGGACTAGAGGAGATTACTCAAACTCTTCCTGGCGAAGAGGAACTACCTTCTTCAAAAAAACCCTTTCAGCTGGGTTCCCTGTGAAGCGTCAAGAAAGGTTATGTCACTGCTTCACCATCCAAAGAGTCAGACAAAATGCTTTAAAAAGATTCAAGCATGAATATCACAGACAGCAGAATAATTAAAATGAACTGTTTTAAACAGACAATGCAGCACTAATGCAGCCAATGCAAGTTGGGAAGGTAATCTAAAAAAAAAAAAAATTAGGGCTAATAAAAACACACTTATAGTATTAATTGTTCAGAATTCATTAAAAATTCTTTTAATTTTTTAACAATTTTATATATATATTAAAAATGTAAAATTTTAATGAATTTAAATTTAATTGAATTTATTTAATTCATGTTTTATAAATAAGCTAATTTAATAAATATAAATTTTTAAAATAAATACTTTAAAATAAATATTTGTAGTATATTTTAAATTAAAAAATGTTTTTACATGACAAAAAACACGTATAATATGGATTTTATTGATTTTTATATATATGCAAATAATCGATACCGTGCTCTGTGTATGTATATATGTGTGTGTGTGTGTGTGTGTGTGTGTGTGTGTGTGTGTGTATAATTCATGTTATCTGATAACTTTTATCTTTACACACAAACAAAATCACAGGCGACCAAAGGGGATTTCCTCTGATCATTTTATTTTGTTTATTTTGTTTACATGGAAATAGAACACACTTGAAAATTTTATAAATTATCTGAAAATCATTGTAGTCAAAAGTGCCGTTTATTTTTGATCATCACGCTTATCATCGTGGGTTAGTGCACTGAACACAAGAAGAGGGCACTTTCAGATTCTGCGTGATTTCGATGATAAAGCGGGTCAAACACAGGCGCTGTTGAGCGAAGCACACACAAGTGTAACTGCATGTTGTGCAGAAATGTCCGTGTTTGGGAAAACACACTCTCTCTGTCTCATGGGGAGTTTTTTTCAGGCTGGTCCCTGGAGACGCGGGTCTTGAAGTAAGTGGGCTAATGTGAGCGGTGTGATGAATGTGATGTTTGTTCATTAACCGAGAGCTGCGTGAACTGACACGTGATGAATCTCACCTCCACCGTCCTCCCAGCGCTAATGAGACTCTGAGCCATACGGGACAACTATCTCTTTAACTCTGGCCATCTTCCCCCAGCACTGACCTCTGTTCCTGTCCACTCCCGTCCATCTATCACTCATCCCCATGTTATCACTGAACCTCATTTTCTGCTTACCATCATGAGTTTAGCAGCATAAAGAGCGACAGAGCCGCCCTTCACTCACCTTCAGCCGCGGCTGCATCTCTTTTCCTAATATTTTCCGGCTCTCTGACACGTTTAAGATGGATTTGGCCGGTCAGCATCACGCCTCTGGACTGACTGTAGCAGTTTCTCAACTAAAAGGCCGCGGTGGATCTCTCTTTAGAGACAGATAAGGTCCATGAATGATTTCCGTCGACACGGCTTTGATTTTATCTTTAGCTTTCGGCTGTAAAGTCATTTTTCTTAAGCTATTCTTTAAACCTGTGAAAAGACTCTTTCTGGGAGCTTTTCAAATAAGACATTTTAGATGATAGGAAGAAGAGTTTAGCGATTATAGTGAATATTCACAATATATGACTTTGCTGAAGATTCAGAACTAAGCAGCATGGTGAATATCACAGTAGCTTTAATGCACTTTTATGTGCTAAGCTATATTTTAATTGTGTCTCTGATTTTAACATCAGATTTGCTGGAGTTCATTTCTGTGAATCAGTTCAAACTGAGCATTTCAATGAATCGATTCGAACCTCTGACTCATTTATTCCTATATTAAAATGTGTGAAAATAATATTGAAAACATGCCTTGATTATTTTGAACCAGATTTTTGCTGTGTTTAGTTTTGAATTTGCTTTGAAGCAACTTTTAGCCACTTTTCTTAAACAATTGAAGCGCAAACACATACATTTTAAGAGATATATTAAAAAACATATGTTTGAATAG
>NC_056595.1:23651030-23653264 GCF_018340385.1 Cyprinus carpio
CTTATTCACTCACATTTTTATATATCTACTACCAGTTTTCTGAAACATGCATTGCTATTTCCTTTGCTTGTACTTTTTTCTGTTATTTATTTATTTTTTATTTATTATTATTTATTTATTTATTTTTTATTTTTTATTTTTTGCTTCATAAACAGGTTTTGGATTATGTTGACATACAGTATAGTTCTTAATGACAGTCATTGCCAAACACAATGTTGATCTCATTTGTGTGAATCCCTCACAGAGTGAGTGTGGAATCACGCTGTAAACCCAGAACTAAAGCACCTGGTTTTACAAAAGACGTGTCAGCAGACTGGGACAGTGTGTGTGTGTGTGTGTGTGTGTGTGTGTGTGTGTGTGTGTGTGTGTGTGTGAAGATGCATGAGGGAAGTGTTGGCTGTGTAGAGACGCTAGCGCAGCACTCCAGCTGTAAGTGGGGCAGAGAGGAGCTGTGTTCGGAGTAATGGTGTCGTTTGTTACCCCGCCGGAGCTCGGAGGAAACGCAGGCCTGATGACAAACACAATGCGAAACCGGAGCTTTTACTCTTCACGGCTGGAAGCTCAGGTTCTGCGGGTCGATTTCAGCTTCAGGAGTTTTCAGCCTAATGAGAAGAGAATGAAAGCGCTGTGAGTTATTCAAGGACGTCATTCAGATCAATGAAGAAATATTCACTGCAAGGTGCCATCAAAAATCATAAAAGATTAATTATCGACACAGAAAGTGCGGCCCCGGAGGGTTTCTCAGCTTTTATTTGAAAAGCCTGATGTCCTTGTGACTTAATGGGCTTCTACATAGCTCACCCAAAATTAAACCTCTGTGAGCTAGACTCGCTCACCAAAATTAAACCGCTGGAGCTGCTTTGATAATGGGTCAAAGATTGACGGCCCTTCCTGCAATCAAATTAAACTGGCAAAATCACATACAATTTACAATAATACTAATTATAATTCATAATATATACATATAAAATATAATAAATAATATACTTATGCAAGGTAAGGGTTGATAATATATTTAATCAGTAATAATATATTTAAATGCAGTATGTCTACTTTATTATTTTCAATTAAGTTTTTGTGTAAATAAAATTCAAATATATGGATACAATTAATGTTCCATTGCATTTAGCATAACCGATTTATATTTAGTAAAATAGAATACCATACATTATTCTGATTAATTAATTATATATATTTATATATATATATAATATATATATATTATATATATTATTTACAGAATCGACCTTTATATAAGTTTGTAATCAAGTTTATCAAAGTTTCTTAATATCCCGATATATAAAAGTTATTATCATTTATTAGAATCATTAGAGTGTGTTTTTCTAGCCGTGTTTGAGGACAATAATCCTGACGCTTTGACCTCACTGATGTCCGGAGCTTGCTGATTTGCAGTGTGTTTTTCTAGCCGTGTTTGAGGACAATCATCCTGACGCTTTGACCTCACTGATGTCCGGAGCGCGTGCCGAATAATGCAGTCAGTTTCTTCTCCTTAAGAACATTGTTAACATTTACTGTCCCTCCAAGCACAGGGAGATCATGAACTGACCTTTCAAGCCATTGACTGTACAGATCTATACTGTCTTTCAGCTTGAGGACATGTGAGAGCGTTTAATGAAGCTGTAAATCCTCAAACTCGAACGAGCTGCAGTTTTTATGAGATACTGAAGTTATTATAATTCAGCATTAGCAGCACAGGTTACACTGGAGAATTTTTCAGTCAGAAATTGCACAGAATTAAGCAACATTTTGAAGTATAAAGGCTATAGTATTAACTAATGTATTCTTTTAAAACAATCTCCAGCAATCTTTATTTAAATAATTTTTTACCGTTTTATTTATGATTTAAATGAAATTGGATATAGCTACACTCAGGAACATATTTAACCGTTATTATATGGTTGTGCGAGACATTAACCAGCATTAAATTATTTTTTTAGATTTTGAACTAATTAACTTTCAACAGTAGGTTATATTACTTATATAGTTATTATATTTTGATGAAAAGCGTATAGTTTTTTATTTTAATACTTAATTTTTTCTGCTTGATAAGTTCCATTAATTCAAAAGGTATTTTATTTTATATTTTTATTTTTTATTTTTTATTTTTTTCATTTAATTTAATTTAATTTAATTTAATTTAATTGCTTAGTTGAATTTGAATTTGATTTTTTATTTGTTTATTCTACAATTTAATTGAAATTTAAATTTTGTTT
>NC_056595.1:23653397-23654811 GCF_018340385.1 Cyprinus carpio
ACCTGTGTGTGTGTGTGTGTGTGTGTGTGTGTGTGTGTGTGTGTGTGTGTGTGTGTGTGTGCTTCTTCAGTCACGCTGTGAGTTCTGCCATCTAGGAAAACAAAGCTTTAGCGAGGCTAAAGATCCCTCTGAGAACACAATAACCTCAGTGAATAAATGCAGGCTCATCGGCCGTGAGCTAAGCTCAGCGTTTAGTTCAAAAGGGAGATTCTGGCTGTAGCCAAACACAGATCCATCATTCCCTGCTAACTTAAATATCACTTGAAAATGATCTTAGTTTCCCAAAAGCTTCTTAAGCCTAAGGAGTTTGTAAAAACGATAGTACGACTGATCTTAATATTACGGTTTGTATCCCAAAGCATCATAACTTAAGTAGCACTTGAAAATCATCGTAGATCTACGGGTGCTCTGGAGTAATCGTAAAGCCCTAAGTGACATTTCTAGAAATTAAAATGAACACTGAAAATGAGATTACAGGACAAATTATATTTAAATTCTTAAATAAACACTAAAAAACTAACAAAAATTATTGCATCAAATAACAAAATTACAAAACTAAAAATATCAATCTAAAAGCTAATTCAAAATATTAATAAATAATATAATAGTAAATAATACTGAAATCTTTAATGTCATATCAAATTTACTTTCTTGCATTCACTTTCAAATTGAAATACTGCGTTCAAATTCAGTTCAAATTCAGCAGCTGACATTCTCCGTTTAATTCTGAAAAACACACATGATACTGGAATAAAAAAAGAAAGAAAAGAAATCTTCCAGATGTTTCACATTCAGCTCTGGTGCTCATGAGAGACTCAGTGTGTGATTATTATTAAAGTTCAGACATACTTGCACTGATTGCGATATGTAAATATGGGAGGAACTTCCTCTTAATGGTTTGATGTTTATGCGTTATCTGTTTCATGCGCAGCGTCCAACATCATCAGAGAGATGCTTATTCATGAGATTATGACAAAAATGGTCAAAAACACACAAGCAAATGTTAGTCTGCGGGCTGCTCGGCCTTATACGGTAAAAACAACAAATGATGATGATGTTAAGAAACATTTTATCACTTCAACAGAATATAATATTTTCTGGAATGGCAGCACATGCAGAGTTTTTGCAGCCAGAGATACAGTATATGAATCAGCATGATTCTTGCGCTTGAAGTGTGGAGGACACGCTTACTGACTTACACTTGAGTTAGTAGACTTTCACATGAACACTTACCGATTACAGTTTATAATGTTTAAAGAAACACCGCCTTGATTCCAGGTTTTATATTTTTAGTGTTCTTTTTTGTTTCCGTTTTAGTAATTGTATGCGATTTTTGTCATTTTATTATATTGTTTTTAATATTTAATTTAATAATTAGTTTTATATTTTCAGTGTTCATTTTAATATAATGTAT
>NC_056595.1:23655141-23658015 GCF_018340385.1 Cyprinus carpio
TATATATATATATTAGTTTTATTTTTCATTTTTTTAGTAATTGTAGTGATTAAACTTGTTTCATTTCCTTTAGATGCCAAGGCAACATTTGTAATATTTTGTTTTTGACTTAAACGAAAGTAGAATTTGAATGATTTGAAAATCAAATAAATTCACCTGTAATCTTTCACTGTGCAGTCAGTGTAGCGCAGCTGTTCCTCTGCATGAGTTATGAAAGCCTTTGACATTCACAGGGTAAGCAGCAGTGTTTATTGTTCGGTGTGTGTGTGTGTTGGGTGAGGTGTGCTGCTGCTCTTAAATGAGCTGTCAGTGTCAGTAGGAGCGAGCCCTCGGGACCGTCGATCTTCCTCACCTCACTGCTGCTTTAACAAGGACTGCAGGAGCTTCTCCCGTCACGTGTGTGAGAGTCCAGAGTAATGACACCGTCAGGAGCTGAGGAGAATAGAGCTTGTGTTATCAAAATCAGTCTCATTTTAATCATATTTTCAAATTAGGCATATTTTAGTAGATATTATAGTTAAGGATCAGTTGGGAAACCTCGTTTTAGAGGAGCGTTTAAATATATTTAAAGGTCAAAACAGTCATTTCAGCACCATACACAGCATTAATCTGATCTGCAGTCTCTTTGAGTGACAGCACTGGATTAGCCAATGAGATGAATCTATCTATCTATCTATCTATCTATCTATCTATCTATCTATCTATCTATCTATCTATCTATCTATCTATCGTTCATGGACTCATGGTATTCAGGACAGGATCTTGAATATTTACATTAGTTGTTTTCTTAGTTTTAGTGGACAGTTAGTGGACAGTTTAAAGTGTATTATACCCATGTAAGTCACTTCTGAAGTCGTGCCTCAGTCTAATATCTTCCTCCGGCTGGTGTTCTCCCAGCAGACGGGACTCTGAGTGAGTGTAGAGCCGGTCCGGGACGGCGTGCTGAGATCGTGTCCCGTGGCTCTCTGTGCTTCTGCTGTTTCAGAGTCAGACTCTCAAAGGCTAATTACCCGACTCATCCCAGTGCGCTCGACAGGATCTCCGCTGAGAGCACACTGTCTCTTTCTTCCGCCCGCATGAATTATGGATTTCACAAGTATGAACTGAGACTGTGCTCAGATTTAGTTTGCGCCTCCCTCCTCGTGTTTGACTGCAGGTGGACTCTCAGCTGAGCCTGACTCGTGTAATTATGCTCCAGTTTGAGCAGGATCTCTGGGTCAAACTCATCAGCAGTGATCCTCTGAGTTTGTGCTGTGATGTGAATCATTATGATTCGTTGTCTTGTGAGAGGATGAGAATTCTGATGATTCTGATTGTGATTCAGATTCCTTAACAGCTGCATTAATGAATCTTTTTGTACTTTAGGAAAAAAGAAAAGCAATTACCAGTCAGTTAACAAATTATGGGATAATTTCAGATTTTAATAGAATAAATCACACATATACAATTCTTTCTAAAAGTGTTTACACAGACCTTGAATAATAATAAAAATAATCGTTATAGCACTTGCATATTATTGCTCTTTTGTTGATTTTGATTGCGTCCATTGTCCAAGTCGCTTTGCTTTGTCTGCTAAATGTCTAAATATAAATGTAATTGTATTATTATTATTATTACTTAATAAAACTTATTATTACTTACCTGTTCATTTCAAATGTGACTTAATGAAAACAACCTTTTTTGTTGTTGTTTACTAAATACATTAAACTAAATACATTATATTAATTCAATAATTGCACCAACTGATTCATACTGTAGATGTTTTATTGTATTTTTTAATTTATTTATTAAATGTTTTTTGTGTTTGTTTTTTTTTTTCATCTCAGATTGGACTACATTCTTTTTTTTAATACAATAGATTAATAATTTAGCTGAGCTTTTTATTTATATATTTATTTATTTATTTATTTTTGTTTTCTGAATAAGAACCGCTTCTTGATTCCCGACCCTAATGCTGTGTAGAAACAGAATGAATCAGATTTAGTAACCATTTATTGTGTAGAATGAAAACCCTGTCAGCTAAATCCACAACAAGTTTTCTCACACTTGCAAAATGGTCCGAATGCTAATGTTCTTCTTCAAACTTGGACCAGTTTACTTTCGCTGGCCATCTGGGGGAATTTCTGCTTGAGTTGTGTTTTTGTGTGGCTTTAGTTTTGTATCATGTCTGCAGAAATAACACTCAAAAATAGGCATGTCTCACAGCTCACACATGCAGCTGCGCTCTCCGGTTACACAACGTCTTGCAAGAAACACTTCCCAGCCCACCAGAATCAATCAATATTTATGACTTCACAACCCATATTCAGTGCCAGTGTACTGTACTACAGTAGAACAAAAGCAAAGCAAACACTGCGAGGGAGTTTTCCGAGTGTTACTGACGCCTGGCTTGTCAGTGTTCTCTGAAACTGTATTGTTTCCAACGTGAGAACTTGACAGCTGTCTTCACTGTTCTCCAGAAGATCTGTGATGAACCGCAATAACATTCAACACTTGAAAACTGCACAAAGAAAAGCAAACAGGGGATTTCGCAGCAATGTCATAGAAGAACCATTTTGCATTCTATAAAGAACATAAGTTCTTTTTTAGTGTTAAATATGGAAGCCTATTTAAGACATACTGTAGAAAAAAAAATTAAAAAAGGTAACTGTACAATTTATCTCACAATTCTGACTTTTTTCTTGCAATTCTGAGAAGAAAAAAAAATCTGTTTTGCGAAAGTGTATTATGAGATAAATTCGCATCTGTGAGAAAAAGTTGAGCGTGTTTTTGCTGGAAGGAAAGAAAATCACAATTACCATCTTTCTATCTCACAGTTCGGATTTTTCTTCTTGCAACTTTGAGGGGGGAAAAACTGATTTGCAAGATATAAAT
>NC_056595.1:23658474-23660516 GCF_018340385.1 Cyprinus carpio
TGTGTTGAAGATAAATCACAATTACCATTATTTACTATACTCACCAGTCGGATTTTTCTTGCCCAGTTAATCTAATTAACATTCAATCACCACATATTACTAAAAAACATTCTTGCAAATTGGAGGGGGGCAAAAATGCATTTGCCAGATATAATTCCAGAATTCAAGCAAAAAAAAAAAAAAACCAGATATAAAAAAACAAAGTAAGTGCATATGACTAGAAATTAGCATATAAATTTGCAATTGCCAAGAAAAAAAAAGCAATGTTTGATTTCACAGCGAATTTAAAATAAAACTTTAAATAAAATAAAAGTTTTTTTCTTTAAAAACATAATAAAAATATATTTAAAAAAAATAAAACTTTAAATAAAATAAAAGTTTTTTTCTTCACATTTATGAGTTTATATCTCACAATTCTGACTTCTTCTATTAGAATTACAAGAAAATATGTTGCAATTGCGAGCTGGAAAAGAGTCAAGCTTCTTTCAACCCACAGGAATAAAAAAAAATAAATAAAATGTACATTGCACTTGTTGTTTGCACATACGAATTTTGTGTCACGACTTTCTAGAAAAGAAAATGCCAAGTATATCTTGCTGGCATTTTGACTTCTTCCTCAGAACCTGCCAACAATTATTAAGAATTTATTAATCTAACAATTGAACTTTTCTTCTCACAATTGCAAGAAAAAGGTCAGAACTGTGAGATAAAATGTTGCAATGAATTCTGTGTCAGAAATAATCCTAAGCAACCTCCCCCATTTTTTAGTATAAAGAAACCTTTCTGGTAACAGGTGGCGAAAGGTATCCAGGGTTTATGGTGTAGACCGGGTAAAGAACATTTATCTTTCTCGCTCTTTTCCTTTTGTAATTTAGCCAAATTGAAACGAGCGCCACGAGGTGGCATTAGATCTGGACAGTCTCATTAAATGTGAAGACTTAGGTGGCGAAGAATGCATATACGATGCAGTGAAGCGGGTTTCCTCACACTCCGAATGAAGGGTGTTGTACAGCTGATGCTGAGATCATGACCGCACAGGAGGCCAAATTACAGCCGCATCAAGTGTGAGGCGGAGAGGCTTATCATCGGGACGGGAGAACCGTACCGACAGCTGATCAGAGAGAGAGAGATTAGCAGGAAGCAGACCAAGACAGGAGCGAAGGTGTGAGGACGAAGATCTAGGACAGCCTGTGGAGCCACGCTCGCCAAATCCATAGACCAAAATCACCGGCACCTCAGTGAGCAGTCACGCCAAGCCCGAGTCTTATTTTAAAACAGGAGAGTGTGATGAGACACGAGCCGGGAGGGAACTTCAGACTCTGGAGAGCGAGGCAGACGAGATCCGGCACAGTTTGACTGTGGCTGCGCTCAAGGGAGAAGCAGCGGCGCTCCAGCTGCTCCCGAATGCCTGTCTGCGGTGGCCCCAACAGAACGGGACTCCGAGAAAATGCGGTGGACGGCATGGCATAAAGGGAAGGAGCGCACGGGGGTCGTGCTGGCGGGGTGATAGGGCGGCTGCGATGCCCGCTGCTCGCGGGGGACAGCGAAGCGGAGCAGATGATGAGCGAAGATGTCGTTCACGCAGGGCGAAGGACAGCATCCCCAGGAGGGGCCGACGGGGAGCAGGAACGCCAGAGTGAGACGGGCGTCTGGAGGATATCCAGCATCGTGTGCGCAGGAGGTCAGTCGAGGAGTCACAAAGGTCAGTCACGTTTAATTTGTATAGGGGCTTACGCCAGTAAGCTTTATTGTCAGTTGTGTGTCAAAGCCACCAGCTTCATAGAAATAAAAGGAAACCTACAGTACTGCGATAGATCATGAAGAAATTCATCAGTCATGAAACATTCACTTTCAGCTGTTAAACAGCTTTAACGACAATTTAGTGTTTAGTGTTGATTCCGCAGGTCAATAATAGTAAACATCGCAAAATTATTATTATTTTTAAAAAAAAAATGTTTATTTAAAATTTGACTTAATTAAAATAACTTGTTGTTTACTAAATAAATGTGAATAATTCAACATTTTTATTACTTTTAATTATA
>NC_056595.1:23661516-23667402 GCF_018340385.1 Cyprinus carpio
CAGAAATTTAGTTAATGAGCATTTTTAAATAAAGAAAGAAAACTATTAAATTTGCTGATTATGATCGTAAGTGACTTGACTTTTAAAAAAAAACAAAAAACAAAAAAATAAATTCATAACTGAAACTTATGGTGAAAAATTATAATTGATTGGAAATGTCAAAATAGAAGAATATTCAAAAAATACATTTAATATTGAAAGAATTATTTATTTATTTTATAGATGTTCTTAATGAAGAAATCTGAAAAAATATCTAATCAATTTTTTTTTTTTTTTCATTTAGATCAAATGTTTTAAATATTGTTTTTAAAAGTTATTTTTCATTTTATAAGAATAATTTACATGTAATTGATGGCTTACTTTAAAATCTAGAAGTTATATATATATATAATTTGTCTATAATTCTTGGCAAATTCCATACAGCTTATCATCAGACAAGAAGGAACTGAATAACATTCGGAAAATTAAGCATTTAAACTTTTGAAACTATTAAATTTACTGACATTTATGATTGTGTTTGTCTACAGCAGAATATTTTGAAAGTACAATTAATATTGATATAATATTTACCTTTTTTTCTAAATCGTATAGAGGACATCACTATATAATCATCAATTCTTGAGTAATGTTTTTTACAAATTTAAAGAATTTTTCAAATGTAACACAAATTTAAAGTCAAATGATCAAAATTTGGAACAGTGTTTGATTTCTGCTTCTGCTTCTGTTGTGTGTGTGTGTGTGTGTTTCAGCTGGTCCCTTGGTGAAGCCCTCCGTGTCTCTGCTGCCTCCCTCTTCTCTGCAGATCTCCAGAACTCAGCGCACTGCTCTGCGCAACAGCTCACTCTCCACAGGGGGCGCAGGTGAGCTGGACTGGTGAGTCAGGAGATACCCGAGGGGTTCAGACCGAAAGCGCAGAGAAGCGGCGGGGCGGACGCTACAACCGCAACAGCGTCCACGAGCCTCAACCAAAACACGCTGGGGAAGACCGGGCTGAGTGTCTCTCGCTTCGTCTGCAGAGATTAACACATGGCGAGGCTACTCAAAAGACCTCGGTCCGCAAAGAGCGCCGAGTGCTGATGTGTCTCCAGTGAAGAGCAGCAGGATTCACAGCAGTCTCTTCCTCTGATTTACAGCTCAATACTCAAGCAGTCTTTTCAATCTGCTGCCATTGCTGTTCATTCAATAAAGCTTCTGAGCATGCCCCACATTTGTGTCCGACTGCATCATTGATCAGTGTGTCCCTTCCTTCAAAGTGCTTCACTAAAAGTTTCAGCTGCTGTTGAAGTAGATTGTAATAGTTGAGAACACTTTTGTTTAAGCAGTAAATGTGAACTGAAGCTCGTTGGGTTTGAACAGGTCCCCTGGGAGACGGACTGCTCTATTCTGAGACTATCGAAATCACTAAAGCATTGGTCCAATGTCAAATCTGTGTGCGTCAAACCACATGTTTCCTCTGTGTGTGTAGGTTAAACGCTCTCGCGTACTTGGAACAGTTGTCACTTCTGCTCATGAGAAATTGTTATGAGTACATTCATCATCAGCTTGAATGAGATCTAAGTTATGCTATTTAAAATGCTTTATAGTTAGTTACAAACCAAAAACACGATATTGCACTTTTTTTTGTTTTTTGCTTTGAATATCAGGTTAAACAGATCAGTTCATGAGCTCATGTGTCAGGTCTGTCTGTTTTTTGTCTCTGTGGTCAGTAGTGTGTGAGTGTTTGAGCAGCTGCAGCATTCAGTTTGCGTCACTGTGACGCTGGACTGACCGAGGTTTTTGTACGACTCTTTTATCACTGTGGTGATCACCAAGGTACTACTGATGATGTGTAAACTCTGACAGTAATAATGGCCAGCAGCGTTCAGTCCTGGACTCAACTGATGGTCAGAGTGAAATCACTGTTTAATCCACTTGGCCACTGAATTCTAGATGGAGTTCCTGACTGGGAGGCGTGTTAGCATAATAAATCAGGAGTTTAGGGAGCTTCTCCAGTGTTTCTGTAAGTACCAGGCCCTAAACGATCATGCCCCACTAATATCTGTGCACATCTGTGCTGGTTTTACAGCTGATCTTCACTGTTTCTCCTGGTTGAAGCGTGCTGTTTGGGACTCTGAGTGCCGCTGCATCGTGTCCTCTACACTCTGAAACACACAGTACAAGAAGGAAAAATCAACTCAAAACTTTGACAATATACGTTGAAGAAATGAATGTGATGTATCAAACTTGTGCCTGCACAAACCTTGAGGCTAATACTAGCCTGTGAGAGTCCAGCTGCAAGATGATGATGAAGGTCAAATGTTGATGAGAGAAATTGTTGTGTGTGTCAGTGATTGAAGTGTTAAAACTCACAGCACTCTATAACACTTCTCAGAAGCAACTGAAGCATCTGATTAGTCAATATGCAAACACACTCCACAATCATTTACCCTCAAGGACAGTCGCGTCCATTAACAGACACAAAATACAAGTTACTGAAGTGAGAACAGAACGTAAAAATGGAAATCATTGTCTAATATTTGATCCTTATAATTGATCAATACAAGACCAACTTAGATATATATATATGTTGAAGGGGTAGGAAATCGTTAGTCATCCTCACGATTCTGATTCCGATTCCTGGGAGTCTACGATCACAACTGCAGAACGATTCTTGATCTACTTTTTACCCCTTATCAATTAATTAGTTTACCGCACTTGAGAATCTTAAAATCCTTACATTTACATATCCTTACATAAAGTTAATTCAAGTATTTTTAAAAATACTTACACAAATTGAAAAAAATTATTAAAACAGTTTTATGTTAAGAATTTTAAAATTCAAAACATAACTAACATGAATAATAATATATTATTTTAATCTGTCTAATCATGTCTAAAATAAATAATAATAAGTATGTCTACCAAGCTCTGATAATGGAATATAATATTAACAGACTATCCCACTGGTAATAAAACAATAGGCCCTTCAGAAGCAGCCGGACATGTGTCTGTCACTTTAATGTTGGTTTGGTTGTGCTAACCGCGCATAAAGGTCTTTCTTCTGTTGATCACAACAGAGTGATAATTTGAAGAAATGGCTCTCAACTAAATCTGTTGATGGTTTGTAACAGTGCGTCCTAGGTAAAATTCCAAACGAAGAAGACTTGACTAAAAACAGCATAGAGTCTTGGGCACTCAGGAACCTTGTTTGGATTTATCCACATTATTTAAAGTCATCTTCTTTTATGTTCAACAGAAGAATGGAATGAAAAAACAAAAAAAAAATTTGTGTTACAGGTTTTAGAAAATAACTTGGGGGTTGTGTAAACTGATGACAAAATTAAATTTGTTTAGGTAATCTGTCCCTTTAAGTCATACAGTCCACCATGAAACAACAGATAAGCCTCTCTGCAAACTGTTTGTGTTTCGTTATGGTTTACTGGACGACACACACTGACTGTCTTTTCACATTTCAGACACTACATATGGAGAGTCTTTGTGTCCCAAAAGATCAGATGTGAGCGTCCTCAGAGTGTTTTTAAACCTGCGCTATGTGTGTTTATTACGCGATGTGGATATTCGCGCAATGAGCTTCTCCAATAGCCTACGCTCTTATTAAATAATAATATATATACATATCAAAAGATATGTGCTGGCCTTTGTCAAACACGGGACAAATCATTTTAACCTTAAATCCGGGACGATTCTGTATGTTTAAAGGACGGGTGGCAACCCTAAACCTGGCTGTGTTTGCATAACACGGTTTACGGCCACCGTAAAACGAAAATTTTGTCCATATCATCAATTACTTCATGGTCGTTCCAAACCCATAAACGCTTCGGTTCATCATTCAGAACCCAATTTAAGATATTTGGATGAAAAACGTGAGCGTCCTTGAGGGAAAGGCTGCCCCCATAGACTCTCGCCAATACAATAACAGTGTGCAAGGTCCAGGCAAGTCATGAAACAGCCATCGTCAGAATACTCCGCATCTGCCATCAGTGGTTTCACCGTAAACATTATGAGCGCGCCGAGACTAGTTTTTGTACTCTCTCGAAGAAAACAAATATAACAAACTTTTATTCAACAGTTCCTCTCTTCGTGGTGTCTCTCCCCAAATCAGCATAGCGCCATTCATGACAAATCTGATGCAGTCACACACAGATGCATATGCCTCTTCTGTTATCAGCCGCGCTGCGCCGATGGGCCGGCTGTTTCTCTCCTTTGCAGTTCGGTTTCAACCTACGTCCAAGCTTAAATACACGTAATAAACTGTTATCCTTGCGCGTAAAGCGCCGCGTCTCTCCTCGCGCATCCGTGCAATGAAGGCCGCAAAATGTCATTGTAGATTTTGCCTTCAAACCTTTATGAACTTTATGAATAGATTATTTTTACGGAAGGTTCGAGTGGTGTATGTGTGCGAGGAACTGGAAGCAAGCAGGGTAAGGAACTGTTTCCTAAAGCAAACTCAGCGTCATCGCAAATCTGGTTAAAACTACTAAGCTCTCAGAATCGATCCAGAATCGTTGGAGAGAGAATCGTGATGCATCGATTTTTTCTCCCACCCCTAATATATATATATATATATTATGATAACTTTTATATGAACCTGACTCTCTCCTGTGAGACTTTGAGAATATTTCTGACTGTATTTGGATCGAAACGTCACTGTTAATCCCGAATGTCTCTGCAATCACTGAATCAACTGAGTTTGAGTCGCGTCACACATCATATAAAAACATGTTCACTCTTTATAAATCTTCATGAATAAATGTAAATAAATATAGTGATATGGCATGTGTGGTTTATTGATGGTGACCTGCACCTGTTGAGTAATCTGGTCTATTTTACGTCTTTGTTAATTATTTCATGCTTATATACTGTATTTATATAATTATATTAATTATCATTGCTTGGGGCCTCTGAAATGAGAAATGTTTTATATCATTCTGTTAATATCTACACGGATGAGGAATGAACTAATAAATCAATGAGGGATTATTAAACTGATGAAGCAGAACATGTTTATGATGCTGATGATGCAGTTTGTAGAAAGAAGATTGATGATAAATCATAAATGAAGAAATTCAAAATATAGTGAAGGATGGAAAAAATATCCACTGAACGATCAAAAGTGACTGATGGGATTCTACAAATAAATAATAATAAAACTCAATAAAACTGATGTTTATTGTAAGATCATATTAATTTGTCTGATGAAGCTCAAACAAAACTGATGTTATTGTAAGATAATATTGATTGTTTGTTTTTTTTCACTGTTTAGTGTAGTGATAGTGTTGAGCAGCTGCAGCATCCAGTTCAGTCAATGTGACTCTGACTGACCGATGGTTTTTGTACCACTCTTTAATCATATGTGGAATGTTTCTATTCACCTTGGCCTTCACAACTATCATCTAGAATCTGTTCTGCAGTTGAAAACTCTGACAGTAATAATGTCCAGCATCTATCAGTCCTGTGACTCCAACTGATTGCGTCAGAGTGGAAATCACTGTTAGATTTCCACTGCCCACTGCATCTAGATGGAGTTCCTTACTGGAGAGTGTTTGCAATAATAAATCATGAGTTTTAGGGAGCTTCTCCAGGTTTCTGTAAAGTACCAGGCTAAATAAATCATTCAGAACCAATCATTGAACACATCTGTGCTGCGTTTAACAGGATCCTTCACCTGTTTTCGCCTGGTTTGAGCTGCTGTTGGAGGGACTCGGAGTGACGCTGATGGGCTGCCTCTACACCTCTGAAACACACAACAGAAGAAAATCAACTCAAAACTTNNNTCTGTTTTTTTTTTGTATTCTGCACACTTGTCCATATAATGTCAGTATAAAGTGAGAAAGATGTGAAAGTATCACAGAATAGTCTCATGTGACACTATATGTCCCAAGTGTT